>NC_043997.1:19668181-19778181 GCF_902150065.1 Myripristis murdjan
GTGTGTGTGTGTGTGTGTGTGTGTGTGTGTGTGTGTACGTGTACGTGTACGTACACCGGGGGTCATGCCAACATGGGAGGGACCGGGCCGTCAAGTGGACAGCTCTCGAGCCCGCCCGCCCACCGCGCGCCACTCCACACCGGGAACAGCGCGTGAGGATGATGCCAACCAGGGAAACAGAGAGAGGGGGAAAACACAACTAGAGTGAAGAGGAGGCGGGCTGCGGAGAGCGACTGATACACGGAGTGGCGGAGAGGGAGAACAGAGCGGAACGGAACGGAGGAAAGAGAGGGACAAGAAGGGAGACACACAGAGGGGAAAGCAGGAGCCCGCCGCCGGCTGGTCCTCCTCTGTCCGCACCGATGTCCGAGGCCCGTCCGGTGCCAGCTGAAAGCAGACGACCGAGGCGGAGCGGACACAAACGGACACTGGAGCCCAGAGCCTCGGTGAAAGGACATCGCCGGAGCTCCTCTCTGTGATTAAGTGAGTAAATGTTTCAGTGTTTTCACTTTCCGGTGGGAATATTTTTCAGTTTTCCACCTTAAATATGCTTTAGTAAGTGAGTGAGAGCCGGGTATGTGTCTCTGTTTATGTTTTTTTTTTTCTTTCGTACTGCGACATTAGTCCGTGGCACTGCTGCCAATTAGCCAACGGACGCACGGGCGCGCGCCACTGACCTGCGGCTCGTGCGTCAGAAAAGCCGAAGCGGATTCCTCTCGCGGGGTAGACCCGGCAGATGTTGGCACGCGGGGGTCGGAGAGGTCTCAAAAACACCAGCAAATAGAAAAATATAATTATGACGTGTTGTCAAAAATTAAATTCACACAACATACACAACTTTCATCATATTCGTGCGATCAGCAGCAGTCACACAGGCCTAGGCTTACTCCATAAAAAATAAAACAAACTAATGTAAAGATAGATAGATAGATAGATAGATAGATAGATAGATAGATAGATAGATAGATAGATATTTACTTTATGATTTGGAGGTAGTATGTGTTAGGGAAATTAAAATAGACAAAACATCACTCCAGTAGTAGGCTGCACTTTCAAATGTAAATGACGTATTCTGGACATATGTTGGGTCACCTGCATTTTTTGCACTGCCTATAACTGTATAATATATATTATTTATCCATGTAGTCTATTATGTATTTTTTCAAAGGATATTTTAAATGAATGACAATTAAATGTATACAAATAGACCTCCATTTTTTTCACCAGTTTTTGAAATGTAGTCTGTGACATGAACTGTTTTCTGCACATGTGTGGCCTGTGCATCCTTTTATATGCCGTGTGTGCTGTTTTCAGTGTGTGTCCTCTATTCACCACTTACACTGCTTCCATGCACCCCGAAATTAGCCCCAGCAGCTCTAGAGAACACAATTCCTAACTCTAATCTGGTAGTTAATCGCTTTCATTTTTATTGCTCGGTGTTCATATTTTGTTCAGCTTTTCGCTGGCTTTGAAAAGCTAATCTGTCCCTGATATAAGCGCATTGGCTGGCTTGCCATCTGGGCTGTATTATGGCAGAGAGGAGAGGGCATTTGAATAATTGATATTTAGCTATTTATAGGAGGATTAGTCTCTTCATGTTGCACCAGGGGGACCTATGCATTGGTCTATCTATCTATCTATCTATCTATCTATCTATCTGTCTGTCTGTCTAATTATTCTAATGAGGACTATTGATGACCATTTAGCTCATCTGTCCTAACTTCAAAGAATAGTGTGTCTCCTGTTTATCTATTTTTCTGTCTACCTACTGCTCTTTCAGTCTGTACATCTGCACATCTATCATCCATCCATCCCTCTGTTCAGTGAGTGGTAGTGTATCCATCTGAAGTGGATTAGGGGTGTTATCGAAGCTAAGTAGGACTACTGTTCACACACACACACACACACACACACACTCACACGCACGCACACATGTGCACACACACGCACACCCTACTGCTCTCACTCCATTTCACTCCCCAAGGACCATTGACCATTGTAAGCCCTCTCTCACTCAGCCTCTTTCCCTTTTCTGTGTGTGTGTGTGTGTGTGTGTGTGTGTTTGACGATAAACACTCTGATCAAACAGTGCTTAACAAGCTGTCTGAACTGATAACAGAGAGAGAGCAGAGGAAGAGAGGAAAGGGGGATGAGAGAGGAGTAGGGAGGAAGGAAAAAGGGTAGAGGGGCGTAGGGAGGGAGACGAGGTTGCTGAAAGGGAAAAAAAAATCACGTTTACTTAAATAGAGCATGTTAAAATATACTGCAGTTTTCATGAGTCCAACATTTGCTAGTTGCTCAGTCTCAAAGAGAAAGGTTTTGTATTTTGCATTTTGTTGAAACGTGTTGTCAGAAGGCTGTGCAGAATTTTTGTCAAAATACTCAAACTGCTTGTCCTCGAAATTGTAAGCGTTAAAATTTTCTAAGGGCTAGAAACCATTGCAGAAGAATATTTTTACCACGTACCAAGATCCTTGTCCACATGAAATACTGTTACGTCCATGGATCAACAAAGTAACCTACGCAGTAATTCTCTAACCTTTTCAAATGATTTCTGTTACGTTTGTGCTTTCTTAGACAGCGTACATTGGCGAGGGACAGGAAAGATGGGAGGGAGAGAGGGATGTGATGTGTGACAAAGATCATGAGCCAGACGTTAACCTGCCATACTACCAGCACACAGCATGGCCTCCAGCCTGCTGACCCACCATGACACCCTCTCTGTGTGTCTTCCAGTGGGCTGTGTTCTGTGGTGCAATCTGCCATTTCCTCATATGAAATGTTGGATGGCCATGGGGCAGCCACAATACCAACTCCTCTTTTACATGCAAAGACCTTGGGCCTCGAACTCATGGAGTTATAAATAGATGAGGTTGTATATAGTAGTATTTTAAGATAACCTTGATTCACAGATGAAATATATGGGAGGAACATATAACAGACAGTCTGCAAATAAATAAATAAATAGATAGATAACAACAGAGAGGACATCTAGTTTAGTTTATGCATGCATTATCGGTGCATAAACAGAATAAATCCAAAGCAGATGACACTTTTGCAATTGTACTGCAATCATCTGGAGCTGAATGATGTGGTGGACTTTCTCATTTGACATGAATAAACCTCCACTGAGGAGTACTACATTCAGTGCATTATGTATGATCTTAGACTTTAAAAGAATGTGTCATGTCCAATATGCCCATGTGTGGTCAGTGCATCTTGTGCGTCTCTCAACGCGGTGCGTGTGTGTGTGTGTGTGTGTGTGTGTGTGTGCAGCAGCAGTAGCATGAGATGTGTGATCGGCACTGCTGGACATTACACTGCTAATTTTCTCCAAAAGTGAGTTTGTGGTGAACACAAAATAAACCAAGGGCTAGATCATAATTACAAAAATATCAAGTTGATGCAACAAGTGAGAATCACAGGTGGGACGGTAATGCTGAATAATGTGAATTTATTCATCCCTCAACAAGGTGCAATAATTTTTCACTTATGGAACAGTTTCAGCTTTTACTTTTTAATGATAGCTGACAGCACTTCCCATGCATAGGAAATGTATAGGATCTTTGATCCAAGCTGAAGCATCGATAACATGTTGTAAAATGTCAAAAATGGGCTGGTTTTCCTGCACCTCTTGAGAACTGATTTTTTTTTTTAGATTAGTGTTGAAATCTCCCCTTTCCTTGCTAATGCAGAACAATAAAACGATCAGTAGCAATGGAAATTTTCTCTCTCTCTCTGTCTCTCTCTCCAGTGATGGATTCCCCCACAGATCTTTTCGATGACGCGGCCTCCCAGCTACATGCATTCACTCCCTCTCTCTGCACCTCTGAACTCCCTGGAGTTCCTCCCCAGTCCAATGGAGGCCGCCCCCCTGCCACCTTCAGGCCCCCTGGGTACCCCCTCATCCACCACCTCCTCCAGCCAGGAGGAGCCCCCAGGAGGATCGGAGGCCAGCTGAACGCACACAATACAAACCTGGGCGCACAAAGACATTTGGAAAGCAGAATCATGGAGGAGGTGGAAGAGAGGGATGGACAAGTGGACCAGGGGATGGAGGGAGGAGAGGAAGGCGTGATGGAAGGCGAGGAGGGGCTGCTGGGGGTTAAGAAGAGACACAGCAATGTTGCGCTCATGGCAGAGTGGAGTCGCGACGTCCTGAGAGTAAAGAGGATGAAACTGGAGAGTATGGTTGTACGGAGGGACGTAGAGACAGCGGAGGGAGACAGGAGGAGGGAGAGAGGGAGGGAGGGGAGGAGGAGAGAGAGGGAGGAGCTCAAGGAGCAGCTTGAGGAGGCGAGGGAGAGACTGCAAGCCCTACAGGAGAAAGTGTGGAGGGCTTTTGGGGAAAAGCACATGACAGAGGAGGAGAAGAAAAGGAGGGGGAGAAATGAAAACAGGAGAGCAGCAGACAGAGGAGTGGGAGACATGGGGTTGATGGAAGAGGAGGACGTCGTAGAGGGGATATTTGATGAAGAGGAGCTCGACGGTGGAGAGATGGAGAAGGAGTCTCTCTCACTGCTTCCCAATTCTCCTTTCAGCAATTTCGGAAACCACAAGCGGAGAGAAGAAAGGCAGAAAGAACAAGAGGGGAGGCTGGAGAGAGGGAAAGGAGGAGGGCTGCACATAGAGGGGCTGATGGAAGGGGCCGGGGTGTGGATGGGTTGTGGCGGGCTGGTGAGAGGAGAGTGGGATGGGGGGATGGAAGGAGGGGACGAGGAGGCGGAGGAGGGAGGGCAGAAGTTTGCCCAGGCACTGAAGCTGGAGCTGGGCAGCGCCGTGGCCCGAGTCATTGACCGAGTCCTCCGCTTTTACACCGAAACGACGGACTTCACTCCCCCGTCTCCTCCCCCCTCCATCTCCTTCCTCCCGTCCGACACAGGAAACGATGGAGGGCGGGAAAGGGGTGTATGGATGGGGATGCTAATGGCAGAGAGAGAGGAGGATAAAAAGACAAGAGATAAGGACGAGCGGATGGGAGGGCAGGACGGAGAGAGAGAGAACCAGCTGCAAAAGACGAGCAACGGGAGCATGTTGCCTGCCGGCCATCGCAGGGAGCACCCGGCCGACCTGGCAGCGGCGTTGGCTCTTCGAAGGTCACATGACAAACGGAAGGCCAATCCACTCCTCGGCCCGCCTCTCCCCGCTCACCTCCCGCACTCTCACCCCAACCTCCCGCTTCACCACCCTTCCCTATCCCGTCCCCCTCCTCCTCACCCCTCCCTCCTGCCTCCTCCCTCACAGCCCAAAGACCCTGCCTCCTTCCACCCCTCTTCGTCCTCCTCCTCCTCCTCCTCCTTCCCTCCTCCTCCCCCTCCTCCACCACCGCCCCTCCCTCTCCCCCTCCTCCACTACTCCATGCAGCAGCTCTTCTCTCGCTCGCTCCACCACCCCCAGCTCCCCCACCTGCCCCCGTCCCACAAGGACTACTTAAACGCCGACCCGTTCCTGGAGTTCCCGCCTCACCCGTCTTCTCACCCCTCCTTTCCCCCGCTCCCCCTGCTCGGCCACCTGGACCCCTCCCTCGCCCACCATGCCCACAGTGACAGAGAGAGGGAGAGAGGGATGAGGGGGGACAGCGGGATTAGAGGCGGAGGAGGCGGCATGGACGGAGACCTGTACCTTCCACCTGGGGGAATATCCTTTTGTCAATAAGATAAAGGGACGAGGGAGAGATGTGTGTGTGTTTATTGAGTGTCAGAGTGTTTGTGTCTCCTTAACCAGCCTCGTGTTTACAGCCAGGAGGGCTTGTCCCCTTGCCACCTGAAGAAAGCCAAGCTCATGTTCTTCTACACTCGCTACCCCAGCTCCAACACACTCAAGACCTACTTCCCTGATGTCAAGGTACGCATGCGGTTTGTGTTCCTCATAGATAGATAGATAGATAGATTTATTTATTGATCCAAAACTGGGAAATTCTTAAATAAATATCTAGTAGAGGCCCCTCCACTTGCCAGGGTCAGGAGGGTGTCACACACAGAATTGGCTGGAAAGGAGGCTTTTTCATTATCACACTTTAAAATGTCCTTCGAGCCGGATTTGAACCAGCGACCTAAGGATTTCAGCTGTTCAGCACTGTTTAGTCCACCTACAGTCCTCCGCTCTACCAACTGAGCTATCGAAGGGTCAGATTGACAGGTCATGAAACCTGTCTAAAGCAGAAATACATTCAAACAATGTAAATGGAAAAATCTGTTTAACACACACACAAATACATACATATATATAAATTTAAGGACAGTTGCAAAAATAAATAAATGAAGGCAA
The DNA here is from genome assembly GCF_902150065.1 of Myripristis murdjan. Lineage (NCBI taxonomy): Eukaryota > Metazoa > Chordata > Actinopteri > Holocentriformes > Holocentridae > Myripristis > Myripristis murdjan. Next base: position 19,674,449 of record NC_043997.1, read on the forward strand.
CGTTTTTACAGGAAGTCTTAATTATATGTGTAATAATCGTTCAGTTCCCGATTCAGAGTTCAAAACAAAGGAGATAGCTTGTATTTTATTTGCTGCTGCTCAAATACACACTGAGTACTAGTGGGTCAAAAGGGTGGAAAGTGGAGAAGTGAATGCAGCAAAAACAATCAGCGTTTACCATTAGCAATCTCCGGAGCAAGGAAAAAGAAAGTGCTCTCTGTCTGTGAAACATCCGCTGGAGCTTTCTTTGAAGGCAGATCTGAAATGTCACATTTATGCAATGCTAAATAAAATCTGATAAAAGCCACTCCTCTTCCATCGGCCTCATTTTCTCTCTCTCTCTCTCTCTCTCTTGCTGTTTTTCCATCCTAGTTTAACCGCTGTGTGACCTCCCAGCTGATTAAGTGGTTCAGCAACTTCAGAGAATTCTTCTATATCCAAATGGAGCGCTTTGCGCGTCAGGCTGTCCGCGAGGCTCTCACCCGGTTGGTATGGGTTGGCGCTGGTTCACATTTGACTCCATTGCTGTAAAGCTATTGACTGCCTGGGCGTTTGTTGAGGCAGGCTACCACTAGAGATGGGCGATTTCCTAAAGCAGCTGACATTCTGTCTAATTAGATTTAGATTTATGCTTCAGTATCAGTACATCCTGCATATTTAATAACTTGCAGAATGAATTTTACATCACAGTTTCCCAGTGCCATGCTGCAGGCTCTCCTGTCTCACTGAAGGATGACACATTATCAGACACCAGCTTCTATTTGGTGCTCAGTCTATGCTGGAGGTTTTACTGCAATGTGGGAGATGTACAGGAGCTGGCTAGTGTTGACATGTCATGAGATGGGTGCACAACATGAACACAACAATATTTTTCTGTTTTTCAGTCTGATTGGACAGATAATTCCATAGTGAATGTGTTGTACAAGCTGTGGGTCGTAAAGGATGAAACATAACCTGGACACCAAGACACTTTCATTTTAATGTTTTTATATCTGATCTGTGCTCAAATAACTGAGTGTGAATGCTGTCTCAGTTGTTGTTGTTGTTCTAAACACCATGTACCATGTTTATGTCCGTTTTGAAATAATTTCACTCAAATGCATCGTCCTATCTATTTTACCCAGGGATGCTGCACCCCGTCTGGGGAGGGATAACCAACTACGAATGGGCCGGGACACAGAGCTCTACCGAATACTGAACATGCACTACAATAAGAGTAATGTTTACCAGGTAGGGAGTGTGTGTTTGTGTATATGCAGACATCGGTGGTATGGCTGGGCTGAGTGGGAATGGCTACACATTAGTTATGTTTACATGTATCCATGCTAATACTGTCAGTAAGGTAATAGTCCTATTGAGCAGCACAAGTAACATGCTGGTAATGTCTTTTGCACAGGCGCAGAAGCATTGACCTAGAGAGTAACCACAACAAAAGTCTTGACCAAATGTTTGTTATTTATAATCTTCCCTTTTATTATTCAACATAACAGCAAAGTGGACACTTTAAAAGCCTCTTGCCACAGCCCACACACACAAATCTACCTCTCCAAAAGGCCACTGGCCCATACAGGGATCAAACCCACAATCTTAGCATTAGAATAATAGGCTCTAACTAACTGAGCTAACTGGCCATTGATTAGGTTTTATGATTATTCAACAGATGATCACAGTGATGTGAACTGGAGGTGTGATGTGGCAACTCAACCAGAAGCAATGGTTTTTCATTAATCACTCTTTAAAATGTCCTTCGAGCCGGATTTGAACCAGCGACCTAAGGATTTCAGCTTTTCAGCACTGTATAGTCCACCTACAGTCCTCCGCTCTACCAACTGAGCTATCGAAGGGTCACGCAACCCTGCTCAAGCAGAAGTACATTCAAACAATGTAAATGGAAAAATATGATTAACACACACACAAATACATACATATATATATAAATCTAAGGCCAGTCGCAAAAACAAATAAATGAAGGCAATTTTTTTTACAGGAAGTCTTAATTATATGTGTAATAATTGTGGTTCAGTTCCCGGTTTAGAGTTCAAAACAAAGGAGATAGCTTGTATTTTATTTGCTGCTGCTCAAATACATACTGATTTCACAGACTATTGCAAGGCAGAACATTCATATTAAAATACTGTTATATCAGCTGCATATTAATGATAAAGCTTGGATACAGAGTGATGTGACTGTCACTTTTGGCATAAGGTTTTATCCAAAGTTTTTTATGGTACCAGTGGTGCCTAAGTTTTGATAAATGCTGATTCCAGTGGGAAAGTTATTCCCAACAGTGCAGTGTAAGGTGACACTGACATATAAGGGACCACGGTTGCTACTTTTTTATTTTCACAAATGGTCTGTCTGGTTTGACACTGGGGGGTGTATTGACAGTTTGTTTTACATTTGTAACTATGCAAATGGTATATGTTGATCAAAATCGATGTGGCCAGTACGGGGATCGAACCCGCGACCTTGGCGTTATTAGCACCACGCTCTAACCAACTGAGCTAACCGGCCATGATCAAGGGATTTTTTATGCACATTTTGTGGCTGCCGTTCTCAAATATCATAAAACAAAGTGACCTCATGCTGCAATAAGTATGACTGACGACATCACACATTTGTCCAATCACATCAGGCCTTTGAGAAATCAGCGGAGGTCATAAATAGACATTATAGACATTTCCCTCAGTGGTCAGGTAACTATATCCAGCAGACCGAGCACGAGCAGAAAATATTTTATATCATTTTTTCTAGGATAATGACATCCAAGTGAGCGTCTCGTTTTTGACAAGGGAATTGGATTGTACAAATCAGTGGTAAATGTACCTGAACTGAAACTTAAAATCTGAAGTGATTCTACATCTTTTTGGACTGACTAAACTGAACAGTCTAATAACACCGAGCCCGACTCTCTGCTCTCCAAATTCAGCTTCGGCAGTGATGACTGTCAGATATGAAGGCGTTACACAACTACGTACGAGTTTTTCGTGATCACGGTCAGATTACACACTCCACGGCAGAAGTATCAGCAGTGAAGAGTCTCATCGTTAATGGTATGATGATGAACGGTGTTTATGATTCAAAAGTGCGCTGGCCCGTACGGGGATCGAACCCGCGACCTTGGCGTTATTAGCACCACGCTCTAACCAACTGAGCTAACCGGCCATGACATACGGGCAATGGACAGGTGATCTCCGCTGTAGTCGTTGTCATGGCGATTTAGCAATTAAATTTTGTCCAGTGACTGAAAAGCGGGGTAACAAGAGGAGGATGACTGTCCTTCCACGTCTGTGCGACTTTTTTTTTTTTTTTTTTTTTTTTTTTTTAGCGCTTTAATGACATTTTATTTGGTCTTCCTCTTCCTCTATCGGCAGCCTAAGTGGTTTATATTGTTGTCGTATCTCTCTCTCAGATCACACTTTAGCATGACTGTTTAAATGTTCATTTTTCCAAGCACAGATTACAGTGAAGGCGGTGCCATAACATGCAACAGTGGACCAAACGGTATCTGTTATCACCTCCATACTCTCAATCTCATTTTCTGATAGACTGGCGCTGTGTGTTTATATTAGAAAAGGGCACTGGCCCGTACGGGGATCGAACCCGCGACCTTGGCGTTATTAGCACCACGCTCTAACCAACTGAGCTAACCGGCCATGAATGACAAGTCAAATAGTCTTTTTTTTTTCGGACGCAGTTACATTTCGGACGCAGATTTATTTTCGTATCACAAGCAACAGGTGAACACTTTATTGTTATCATGACTGTGATTGGACTGGTGGTGATCTTACTGATTATTGCCATGTTTACTTTTTGCTTAACTCTGTCCATCTACCTGTTGGTATTTTCCTCCCAGCATTCAAAGTATTTATTCCAGATCCTTCATGTCACCTTGTCAGGTCCCGGAAAGGTTCATCGAGGTGGCCGAGGTGGCTCTGAGGGAGTTCTACTCTGCCATTCAGACTGGGAGAGACAGCGACCCCTGTTGGAAAAAAGGGATATATAAAATCATCTGTAAGCTGGACAGTCCTGTGCCTGATGCCTTCAGACTGCCTGGTTGTCCTGTCGGCTGATGTGGCCACAGTTTGTCCCCATGCAAAACATGAAAATGCACAGTTGCATGCACACACACCCGGTTACTGAGAGAACGTCATTATACAAACGCATCCGCAAATTGGACGGGTCTGTATAGTTTCCGCCTGCTGGGCCCCCCTGTTGGGTGAGAATTGGTATGACAAAAGTCCCAGTGCATGCACACACACACACACTCACACACACACACACACTGAATAATACATTCAACACACCACACAGGTTTTCATAAAGGCTTGCATAGCATTGGGAAAAGCAGTCACATTTTCTCAACCTCTGAAAAAAAGAATACAAGCCGATACCAGGTTTGGTTAAACTCTGACACCATGTGCAGGAGAAAAAACACTCATGCACAGACAGGAATGAACACACACACACACACACACACACACACACACACACACACACATGGTCAATGGCAGATTATGCTACAATATACTCAGTGCTCTGATAAGGGCCTTGTGACAGCACTTATCGAAGAACGTGACCAGACCATGGAATTAAAATGGACAGAATAGGAATTCCCCCTCAAAAAAAATTCCCCACCAGTTGTTTGACTAATCAAGTGTAATCGCAGAAGTTTTGATAACACTGTCATGAAAATAAGCACTGCTGCAGTGGCAGAACCTGAATGGATAGATAAGCCGTTAAAACATTCAGCATTCTTTTAAAAACGCCTGGCACTCTTTTTAAAAATCTTGTCATGGAAATATGCACAGGTGCAGTGACATATGCAGTGTGAGATATAAAACTTTTGTGTGTTACCATGGGAAAGCTATTATTTCAGTTGCTATTTGTCATGAAAACATCCTCTTCACATTCCCTGGCATTTGACTTGAATGCACCCATTTAGATAAACATGACACATCGCAGGATGCCCCTTTCTATGCATTCTGATTCTATGGACCCGGCGTTGAATGTGCTGCTAGGAGCTGTTTACCAGGCATGCGGCGGGCATCGCACAGCACATAATTCAAATAGCTTCAGGCATGCTGGAATCCAGGGCCTGCATATCAAGCTTCTCAAATTAGGTTTAGGATCTCTGGCCTCATTTCGCCGATCATCTGTTGCTAGCAGAGAGGAAAATCACCAGAGAGCCACATTCCCACCTCTTGAGGACTGAAAACTGGGTTCTCAGGCTTTTGTGTTTAAAAAAAAAAAAAAAAAAGTTGGGAGTTCTTATAATTTTGAGGCCCAGGACTGGATCAGCCACTTCTGCGGAGAGGCACACACACTCACACACACAGGCACTAATAACACTCTGAACCTGTCAGTGATATTTATCACAGAGCCGATAGATAACAGTCACATCCTGCATTTCACCACTACGTTCCCTCAGGGGTGTTTACATTTCAACATTAATCTTCTTCCGAGGAGGAGCTCTGTGAAAACACAGGATGTGATTGTCGTTAGCTAGTTCTTCAGTAAATATGGACTGTTATTAATGCCTCTTTTTTTGTTGTGTGCCCTGCTGCCGTTTACATGATAGGTACAGATATTTTCCCATGGCTATGAGGACTCCTCCATCAGTGTTTTGCTCTGCCACCCAGGCTTTTCTTTTTCTTTTTTCTTTATTTCCCTCTTGGATTCTGTTTGGTCCAGATGATTAAATGAGGCTGTAAAATATTTTAAAGACAACATAAAGACTGATGCTCGATTAATGTCATCTAATAGGATTATTTGATTTATTGTAAGATTTGAAAAAGAAGTTGCCTGTGTTTTAGGGAACAGTTTCAGAGCAACGGTTTCAGTCTAAGGATTTCTTTTGCCTGTATATCCATCTCTCTGTTCAACATTAAATTATTATAGAGCTTTTTGTACATGGTGGCATAATGTAATCAAAATGTAATTAAAAATTCTGTTTAGAGGGAGAATATATTGAATTTAAAATGCTGAAGTTTGTGTTTCGTTGGTTTTCCTGATATACTCTTGTTCTTACAATATTTCCTTCTGTTTTGTATTCCTTTGACGTGATGTTAAACTAAATGGGCTGGTTGCACAGACGCAGATGGAGAAATCAGTGCTCACAGACAGCCTGTCCCCATTTTGGATTAAACTAATCAGAAATCATAAAAGGTTTTCAGAGCGACCTCAAGAAGACTCCGCAAAAACCTTCCATGAGGCAGCTTTTGTGTTGTAAATTTAATTAACTTGAGTCACAGGCACAGTCAAAACTAACATTTGGTACTCAAGGATGCAAAAAATTATTTGATTCAATATTACAATTTAATGTCTTTTAGATCAGCTTTGATATCCTGCTTAATATTTTCTGTAATTGAATTTTACTGCTCGCCAGCTGCTTGGAAACAACACAAACGTGAATCTAACTAAGTAAATCTTTCTTACAGATTTGGAGGAAACTTTCACTTTATCATGGACTCAGATATCTAGAATTAACTTGACCAAATTTGATTGCTGCTCATAAAAACGCCGTTGGAGTTTCTCCAGATTAAGGCGCTCTCCTGGTTTAATCCAAGCTGTGTTTGTGAAACCAGCCCGACATGTAGACTATTTGTGATGTGTTCTCAAGTGCACGTTTTCTATATTCACATTTTTGTATGGTAATCTCTTCTGTTTCTCTTATTTCTTTCATCGGTTTCTCTTTTATATTGTACATATTGTATTCTCTGGACCTGTGCCTCATTCAGACTTTGGTGAATTTTGATGTTTAAATTTATCAGTGAATTAAAGTACTAACAGGCTTGTGTTGTGATGTCTTAATACCCTCCCTCCCCACTATTACTACACACACACACACACACACTCTTTCAGGCCCTGGTAAGCAACACTAATGCTGTAAGCCTTTGATCTAACAATACTGCTACCACACACACACAGACTCTAATACTTGGATGATGGCCTTATAAGAGGCTCAGCCCACGACTAAGTCTAACCAGCTGAGACAGCACCATGACACACACACACACACACGTATGGTATGTCAGCAATGTTTCCTAACTATGAGAGCTTTGAAGAAAAAATCATCTTGTTTTATGTAGAATGTTTCACTTGAATGAGTCCAGATATGCAAAGATTAAAGCTCAACATAATCTGTACCAGCCAGTTGATTCAAAGGAATGAGGAGATTAAACTCATTTGGTCATTTGGATGTAGCTGATATCATTAATGAGGAGTTTACCTATGAATTTAGCCATAAACAGTATTACAAATGTCCCCAAAGCTGCTCAATTCCTGATGATTTATTTAAATTGCGCTTGTTATTCATAGTTAGAGATCATCTTAAATCAGACTAGAGCCATCCTCATGAAAAGGCCCTGCTGGAGTTACTAGTATTAAATAATTTAAACAGGAAATTAAACAATTTAGCAGCTGTCTTACAAATGCCATTTCTCCATAATGTGACAAATGTGATTAAACGCTCAGTATAAATTGCAGGCCAGGAGTCCAAGTGTCCATCCACGCCTTTAATGCTGTGATAGGGCCTGTAGTTTAATACGTCCAGGCCAAACATTCATTTCCTGCGACAGTTTCCAGCGTAACACAGCGCTGGATGGATCAGATACGGGCTTTATCGGTGTCACAAGAGCCCACCGTGCTTCCTTCCTGTTAGAAATTAGTAAGGACTTAGAGAGAGAGGTGAGAGTGATGGACTCATCATTAGATCTGTCAAAATAACACGGTCATATGGCACAAGTCACAAGGTCTGGAAAAAAGCATCCTGGGACCACTGGGACTAGGAACACCCTCCCTCTCCACACACAATCTCTCTCACACACATACACACACACACAGAGCTGCATAACTTGGTATTTGAGAAATGTGACTCGGCTCAGGCCTTGATTTTACACCATATTGGCAGATCATTGGCTGAGACCTTCAGATCAGTGATTTCAACAGCTTCCCCATGAAGAAGTCAAACCACAGCACAGCAATACTACAATGTCATAAATCTATAAACTATATAGGCCAATTCACATTAATCAGAGGGCAAAGGTCACTGGTCCATCATCTGTCCCTCACTGTGTGTTTTTTCCCCCTGTCTCTGTCACTGCTGGTGTTTTCTCTCCAGGTGTTATCAGTTTGAAACCTGAGCCGGGGAGAATCGATCAGCATGACAACTCGTGTCGTAAATTAACATCCGCATCATCTCAGTATGAAAAATGAACTATTCTCCCGCCTTTTTGCTTCTTTTTTCACTCCAAAGCGAGCCGGCAGCCCGCAGTAGCTTCTCCTGGGTGTAGTATTAAACACAAGAGGAAACCTGAGGATGATCTATTAGAGCAGGACAGAGCGAGCCCGCTGTCAAGTCAGCCGAAACAACACCGGATGTTGAACAGTTTCTTCTTCAAAATATAAGCTTTTGCCACGACGTTAAGGACCAGAAAAGTAAGTAGACTGTTAAGAGCCTAGAGAGTGGAAAACTTGTATTCTGCTGGGATATACACATTTTATATGACGTGGTAGCCTATTTTAATTACAGCAGATTTATTCTTCAATTTATGCTTACATTTTTTTTTAATGTTGGCACTTTTTAGACTTCATGCTAAAGTATGTTTAGGTATCTATCTACCTCTGTCATTTTTTCAAAGTGGGGTTGGGGCCCTCAGAGGCCTTCAATGAGCTGCCAAAGGCTCCTCAGCAAAATGAGGAATACTTTAATTTCCCTAAAATTTTACTCACTGCTCATAGCTATGCCACATGTATTATGTATAAGTGACTATGTTAACATTATGTTTTAATCTCAACACTCTGAGTGTATTTGACAATGTCTTAGTATGACACAGAGAGAAGTTTATTGTTTGCACAAAGCAAAATATCTTTTCATACCAGGGTCCCAAGGAAAAAGGGGGAATAGGTAACTTGATGTAGGGTCAACGTGGGGGTTTTGGTTTCATCCAAGCAAATGCTGTTTATAAGTGAAACCCTGCAATATACTGCTATGGTCATATCAATAAGGCTTTTACTTGCAGATTATTTTCCATTGGACATCACAGGGTACTTCTTTCTCTCTACTAGACCCACAGTTGCTCTGTAAATATCCATCAATATATTCAGTGATATGATGGTAAATGAAGAATAAATTACAGGTAACCTCTGACCTCCAGTCATCTCTCTTTATGAGGTGAATAAACCAAAACTAGAAACAAAATCCAGCTGTGCTTTCAGAACAGTGTGATTTTTTTTCTCTTCATATAATTGCCATCCGTCTGACTCAAATTTCATGCACTGTAAGTTGTATTTTTGCAGTGATAATTTTAATGTTAGCAAAGACAGAGAGATTGATTGATTGATTGATTTTGACACTGTCATTTTAAAAAGCAACCACCAGCTCTGCCAGGGCTGAGAGTGCGTCCATGAAAGCATGCATATAAAGTCATATAAAACAATAAAGCCATGAAGCTGATTTCCATGTCTAAATCAGCAGCTCAGCCGGTTTTTGTTTTTTTTTTTCTTTTCTTTTTTTTATTCGGCACCAAAATTAAGGAATTCTCTACCTGAGGCTAGAAGAGATGCAGACTCTGTGAACATTATTAAACGACAATTGAAATCTTATTTATTCAACATTTCTTTTAACTAACTGTCACACTTCCTTTTCTTATTTTATTTTCTTATTTTATTTCTTAATTTGCTTTATCTCCATCTTTTATATATCTTATTGACATTTATTTTACCAATTGCTTGGTTTTATCATGCAGTATTTTGCACACCCCTTGTATGAAAGGTGCTATATAAATGAAGTATTACTATTATTGAAGTATTAGTATTGCTATTGAGGTAACCTCCACTCCATTACTTTCTTAGGAAGGTTTTTTTTTTTTTTTTTTTTTTTTTTTTTTTGAAAACTGTATCTGGCATTGAGGATTTGATTTTGAAAGCCTTAACCGGAAGTCGTGTTATTTTATCATGGCGTATTTGACACTTTCTAGTCTGCGTTTTGCAACAGATTCCACTATAAACACTGTAATTATTTTTCACTGCCACTTTCCACCCAGCTCTTAAAAAAAAAAAAAAAAAAAAAAAAAAAACGTACAGCGCAGTGGAAGTTCGCCATGCAGTTTGCGTTGTATTTTGAAAGGTGTTGCCGGAAGTGCTGCGTGTGACTGTGTGTGCCTTGACGCGGCTCTTGCAGTGCTAGAGGAGCAGGAGCCGTCGACGATGGCGTTGCCGTGGCTGCTGCTGCTGGAGCTGGCCCTCTACGCCAGCTGCTTCGTCTGTGGGATCGTGACCGCCGCCTCCCTCACCATCAGTCAGGTGATCGCCTAATATTCACAAACTAATAAAACAACTGCATGTTTGCCTTTTTTCCTCCCTGGCTTCTTCCGGGGTAGACTGAAACTTTGTGCGCTGTCCGCGCAAGAAAAAAAAAGTTACTTGAAGCTTTACGAGAGATCCATCCCAAACTTAAAATCACAATTAAATCCCTATGATCGTCCTCTAGTGATTTACAGCGCGTCTCTGATACTCTATAATGAGTTTTTAGTTACTTAAATGTATATTTTACCTCCTGGTGTATCACTATAACATTTCTGTGGTAATCATAAGAGAGATTTATGATCTTTAGATAGTGTTTGGTGATCAATAGTAAAGGTAAACAAGTGTTTACATCTTTGCACATTAAAAATAAACATTGTTATAAACATGGACCCTGCCAAAGCAGCTGATTTATTCGTCAGGAATAGTAAAAAGCACAGCCAGGCGCTTTCACTTTCACAAATTTCCTCTTCTCAAAAGGCTCCTGTGCTGTTGTTACCACGTGGTACTTTCCGTGTACTTTTTTTTTTTTTTTTTTTTGCTGTTATATGCTGCAGTACAGTGGATAATCCGATTATAATGGGGCATACACCTTGCCCTCAGAAGTGGATCTCTAAAAAAAAAATAAAAAAAAATTCAGAAGTGTAGCTTTAATTGTGAAAGAGGCCCCGATGGTATTGGGAGCATCACAGAGGCACCATGTGAGATATAAAGTGCCATAAAGTGCGATAAGGCCACCGTAACCAAGAGTTTACCTGGGTCATATGACTGCGGATTCCTGCTCGTTTAGCCACACATCGCACGCTGTGGGAAAAAGATGCTGTGATAAAGATAAAATAACATTTATGCTGGGGCCTGGATCCTCCTCAGACACAGCCTTGTGCCACATAGTGAGCAGGAAGTGTGAAAAATGGGCTTAAGTGTATGTGTGTGTGAGTGTGAGTGTGTGTTTAATGCAGTTATGTGTCCAGATACTGTTCCTATCATGTGACCCACCCGAGGTTCTCGTGTCCAATTATTCCCCTTGCCTCTTTATTGAAGTCAGATGCTGCAGAGTATGTGTGTGTGTGTGTGTGTGTGTGTGTGTTTGTGGTTTCTCGGTCTTTCTCCTATTGTTTTTACCATTCCTGCAATGTAACAATGAAGTGAAATAATAAAATACCCCCTCCCTCACACACACACACAGTCCCCTCCCTGTCTTTTCTCTCCCAGGCTGTAGGTGCTTTGTGCGTGCTGTGTATTTATATATAACACATTTTCAACTCCTGAATTCTCCGTCTCTGTCAGGGTAATTTCGGAGGTCTGTGCATGTTGTACGGGGCGGTCACCTACAACCAATCAGCCAGCGCCATCACAGCCCAGTCGTCCAGTCCCGCGTCTGTGTGTTACTTTGTGTCGGCCATATCGGTCCTGGTGGCGGTGGTGTGTTTCTCCCTGTCCCTCTACTGGCTGTACACTTGCTGCATCGATGGAGAGATCAGAAGGTAACAGGTTGTTTCTCTGTGTGTGTGTCAAATGAGTCCAGACACTGTGGTTTACCCTCTTCAACTCCGTTTTCCCCTCAAATTTCCCCCTTAAGTCGCTTCAAAGAGAGAAAAAACATTATTTTTCCACATGCATGTTCAGTATCTGCTGGCTGCGTTATACTAAACACAAGGCGCCATTGTTTCACGGCCACCCCGTCACATCAAATAGAAACTATTCAAAGTCTTGTGCATCACTTTACACACATCTCCCTGTCGCTCAGTCGCACATATTTGCTCTCTTTGGAAACCTTGGGATCTCTGCTACAATGTAAAATTGCGCTCTGTGGGTTTGAACACAGCTCCCTTCACTGCGCTGTTGCAATTCTTTGTCATTGTTTTATTTTCCTTTTTTTTTTATTTTTTTTTTTATATTTGGCCTTTATGATGTAGGCCGGACTGTAAACTGTGGTTTTACTTCTCTAGCATCATGTGAACGCTGTAACTAGAATTTACAGCCACCAAACCCAGTGCAGGCTGTTGTGTTTCCATGCCGATGGGTGACAGGTCTTAGAGGAGAGTGTGCCAAACAGCTGCTGTTCAACTTTAGACGTTATGCCTCCGATAGCCGATATTTTGTGATAGGATGTTGCACTGTGTATTTAAATGTGAACATTTTTGTTACATTTTGTTACATTTATCCAGAATTGTATTCTTGTCATGGTTGGAAAGCCTTTGAAACGGCACTTAGACCCATCACGGGACACTAAAAGTTTCCCTTGAAAGCCAGACTAATGAATTTCTCTGAGGTGGGTCAGCAGTTCCAGCTCTTACTTTGATTCGGTTGGGGTTTCCACGAGGAACACCTGCATGAAAATGCCTCGCACAAGAGCCTCCTCTAAATCACGTAGCTCATACCCTCGACAGTTTGACGTCATTTCCTAATCAGATCAGAGGTCAGAATAACACTTCAGTCCTCTGTCGCTCTCTTTCCATTTTCCCTCTTGTTACAACAAGCCCCCAGTGTCCCGCTGGTTCTCACGCTCGTTCTGTTTGTCCTCCTCTCTCCCTCTCTCTCTCTCTCTCCCTCTCTCTCTCTCTCCCTCTCTCTCTCTCCACAGGGAGCGCATGTGGTTGAACCTGACCCTGGGTGTGTGTGGAGTCTTCCTGTTCTTCCTGCTCATCAGTGGGTGCATGTTGAAGATCGGACGCGACACGCTCTGCAACTCCGTCACCAGCGCCGTTCCCAACATCACAAGGTGGCATAGACACACACACACACACATGCACACACACACGCCCGCACACAGGCATACTTACATGCATCCACTAACGCGCACTCTTACCGATGCCGCCACCCACACACACACCTGCGTGCATGGGCATGTACAGCGTTGTGACAAACAACATCCACTCACACTCAAATGAAACCAAGAAAAGCATTTAGACGCGGACAAGCTTTTCTGCACTTTCAGTTTTCCTTCTGTGTGATCCAGTCAGAATGTCCCTCTTTTATCACTGTGAGAGGAATGTTCCAGTGTTTTGGGCCAAATATCCTTTTCCTGACTTCCCCAGACTGAGACAAGATGTTTGACACCATTTTCACCTCTGGACGTCCACTGGTTCAGTTCCTATGGGTGCATTTCATGTACCTATAATACCCATATATTTCAAATATGTGATACACTGTGTTAATGAGACAGCTTTGGAGTTTCTGTAAGGTTCATTTTTTTCACTTTGACAGAGCTGGGCTAATGACTCCCATAGACTTCAAGTCATTATGCTAAGCTAACACAAAATGTTACCAATTGGAACTGAACCACTGGACGTACAGAGCAGAAAATGGTGTCAAACATCTTGTTTCAGCCTGGGTAAGTTGGAAAAAAAAAGTTGGAGTATTCCTTTAAAAATACCCATAATAGTACTGACCATGGTGCAAGCTGAAAATAAGGGGGGAAAAACGCAATATCACACTGCAAAAACTCAAAATCTTACCAAGAATATTACCAAGTGAAAATTCACTTGAAACAAGTGGAAATTGTCTAAAAACAAGTTACTTTTTAGGTGATTATGTCTTATTTTAAGTGTAATGAGATATTTTGACTTGAAATAAGACAAATATTCTTGGTAAGATTTTGAGTTTTTGCAGTGCACAGCGATTGGGTTGCCGTCATTTTTTGTTTTTGACTGAAATATTCTGTCTCGTGTAGTATTTTTTGAGCAGATTAATCCAAGAAAGAAAAGCGCATCACGTTCCACACCCATCCGGTCCCAGTTGCTGGTTGTGCACTGTAACCATGTTAACCGTGTAACTTACGGCGGGTGTCACGGTTCACTCCGCTGTGAAATGGACCACAAGTCGCCGCTTTGTCCGCTGACCCAGTCGCTCCCGCACGATTAAATGTCATTCTCTGTGGCTCTTCACAAAGTCAAAGCGTAGTGATGGTAAAAGCGAGGGCGCCGTGAAGAGGGCGAATCCCACAGCCACGGAGAGGAGGCGGGGCGAGAGGGGAGAGCAGCAGCCGCCGCCGCCGCCAACGGGACGGGGGCGAGAGCAGGAACACAAAGCGCTCTTTGGGGTTGCCGTCCCGCCGCCCGGCTCCGAGAACTTTGACATGTAAAACAATAATAAATGCTGAAATGTTCAAAAAGGCAGGAAGCAGGTTTGTGAGCCTGCAGAGAAATGGCTTTCTTCCAGGTCATTATAAATCACTTTTGTTCTCTGTTACCTCCATATTCCTCTGAAAATACTCATCTTTTTTTTGTTTTTTTTATGTTGCGTAGGTACATTCTTTTGAACACCGCGACCCAAGAACAATACACACTGGAAACTTTGTACTCATGACTCAGGTTTTCCCCAGTGAGCGAGTGATCTGATTAGATTTTTCTTTTTTTAAATTTTCTTGGAACAATTATAATTCTGTAAAGAGTTGTTAAATAATAGCCTTTTATTGTGTGAAGACAAGGAGGTTGACATAGAAATATTTGCTCATGGTGCATTCCTTAGTTTAATTAATGACCTGATTAGAATAACTGGCTGTTTTTAACATTGTCATCATGGCAGAATATGCAGTGGCTTTGGATTGCACATTAAAGACTTGAAGCTAACTTGTGTTTTTTTTCTCTGTCTCTCTGCAGCTGCGAGCAGGCCCAGTTGAAAAAATGGGCCAGTCCATTAAACGGAGTTCAGTTCTACTCCAGTCTATATAAAGCCGAGGTCAGTAGGCTTTACCATGCAGCACTTCAGCTTGTGTCCAGATACCAGAGCTGCAGGAGAGCGGTGTTGCCAAATCCGCTCATTATAAGCAACTTTGAGCTTGTTTTTCCATAAAATCAATTACAAATATTAGTGGTCGCGGGCTGCGTTTTTTTTTTTTTTTTTCAGGCTTGTCTCTAAAGTGTACTTGCTTATTTGGCTTTGCTCCCTGTGCGTCTAACATTAAATAAAGCTTCAACAAGCTCCATTTAACTTGTCCAATGCACTAGCCAGCATTAAAATCCTTTTCATTATTTTAGATTTTCATTATTTTATTTTAGCCCTTGATAGTTTGTCCTGTTGTAGGATCCTCCACTACTCCCCCCAAAAAACTTTACTTTACCTATTCATTCTTCATTTTCACTTGGCCAGTTGGTTTTGTTAAACTTCGTTGAAAGAAAAGATATGAAATTACAACGTACAGTGTTTTTGAAATGGTAGCCTATGAAATCTAAAACAATTTCATACACTCTATGCTCAGATATAAACTGTGCAAGTGCCCTCTCTTTCTCACTTTCTCACACTAGGTTTTTTTTTTTTTTTTTTTCAGAGCCAGGTTTCTTGTTTGACTACCTAGAGACCTAGAAACCCAATTAAAAATACATTTTGGTTTATATTTCTAAGTTGTTGTTTTTTTTAACCCTTGCTTCTAAGGTACCCAATAGGAAGAGAAACCTCAAAGAGTCTTTTTATGCATATTTTCATCTACGTTGCCTCACAAAAAGTCAGCACAGCACATCGACTGAGAGCAAAGTAGCTCGCCTGAGACAGTAGAAGGAAGCGTTCCACTTCATGTTAATAACCGAAGGCATTTCCTGAAAGTGTGATATGAAGTATCACAATACATCTACAGGTGTGCTTTGATTTGACATTTGCAGAAGCCCACCACAAGCCAGCTGGCTAACCATTCCATGTAGAGCCAATGCACTGTCCCGACTTTTAGAAAAACAACTGTAATGAATGTCAAAACTCTGATTTGGGTCGCTTATAATCAATAATGTCACAGGTAGAAGAGGCTGTAAAGTAAAGAACAAAAGACAGTGACAAGAAATTCAGAAATGTGTTTTTTTTTTTTTTTTTAAACAAGAAGGGTGTGACTCTATAAAACCACATTTGCTATCTGGCAGTTACCACTCATTTTTTAAATAGTGATGGTGCTATAAGCTTTTATTTAGCCAAGAATTAACCAGCCTTTAAATATCCTTCCCCTTAACCCTTAGTATAGACTTCAAAATACATCGACTGTGTGCAACAGAGGACTTGGGGATAATAAGACTAGAGGGACTGCACAGTTTGGAAGATAATACAGCTTTACAGATGTTTGCAGGGAACAGATGTATGATTAACAGCATGTCTGTGTGTGTGTGTGTGTGTGTGTGTGTGTGTTCCTCGCAGACGGCGGTGTGGGTGAACTTCTTCTTCTGGCTGATCATCGGGGTGCTGGTGATCATTCAGCGGGGCCAGGGTTTCGGCTTCCAGATGTTCGGGGGAGGGGGAGGAGGCGGGGGGTTCGGCACTCCGGGAGACCCCAGGGAGACGGAGCCGTTCTTCAACCGGCCCGCGAGGCCGCAGTGAGGACGGGCGGGACACACACGGTCACCAAAACGTACATCCAAGGATGTGTGTGTGCGTGTGGGCAAAGGGTGAATACACACTGTGGTCACTGGTAAATCTGTGGTAAATGTACATATCTCAGTGCATAAATCTTAACTTGTGATTTCAGTTTTTTTTATTATTTTTTTTAGTGTAACAAGAATGTTTTGGCGTTCACAGCCAAGTAAAGTAAAGATCTCACTCCACCCCGACGAGGATGGGATTCGAACCCACGCGTGCAGAGCACAATGGATTAGCAGTCCATCGCCTTAACCACTCGGCCACCTCGTCTGGTGTGGAGTGCAGCACAACACAACAAACACAATCCACATTTAAAACCTGCTGTTTGACATCTCCAGCCACATGATGCACAGATATGTACATTTATCTATTTCCCACATTTACCATAACACCCGCATTTGCCAAAGCCTTCTCCCAGTCCTGCTGACTACCAGATCTCATAATAATCTGTGTTTGTTCATATTTGTCCTTCAGAATGCTTTTGGCACGGGAGAACGTCTAATGCAGGAGCTAATTTTGTATTTCGTCTGTGTTTCCGAATCTCGCATTGTGACTGTGATTGACAGCCGACCCCATTTCCCATGCGAAAACTGATTTTCATTTGTGTTGTCACTCACTCACTCGAAGATTGTGACAGTAAATAGTAAAATGCCAGAAATTATACAGGGTCAACTTCAACGGAACCACGTTTTTTTTTTTTTTTTTTGCTCGCTTTGTAACAAGTTGGCCTGCGAAGATTTAAGGTCGACACAGGTAAACTTACTAATGTGATTTTGTACTCTGCACCACTGAGTTTCATTTAAATGTTGTGTTTGTTTTTTATTTATGATGATGAAGGGTTTCTGTTGTCTTTTGGTTTCTTTTTATCTTAAAGGAGAAACTTGACCTTGAGACAGAGTCCACATGTTAATCATATGATCCTGGACATGTCAGCCTTGTGTGAACAAGGCTTTTTTTTTTTTTTTTTTTTTTTTTTTTTTTTTTTCCTTAACAAACCCATCACCGCAGCTTGAATCCGGAGAGATTAACATGATGGGAGAAACGTGTGCTAATCACATTCAACTTGATCCTGGCTGTAATATGGGACACGCCTGCTCTCACCTCATGTTTACCTCTGCTGTCCAACCAAGGTTCGTGCACAGGTGCTCGCTACATCAGAGCCCATGCACTGGTTAAAAAAAAAAAAAAAAACAAGGTGAGGTGGGGATTGTGCACCAAATGGCTGCATTTCATGAACCGCTGTGGTGTTTATAGTGAGGCTACTGTGCACATATTTCTTTTTAAACCAATAAACGAAAAAAGGTTAAATACAACTTTTCATGTGTGAGGCCTTTACTTCAACAAGTGTGTGCTGGAGAGGTGAGAGGAAGTGTGCCGCTGAGGAAAGTCATGTGTGGAGCTCTGTCTCCCTCTACTGGTCGAGAAAAGGTACTGCATCAACATCACTTGCATCATTTTCTAAGCAATTCCTCTTCAGGGTGGAGCAGCAATGGATCTAGTGTAACAAGCGAGCAAAAAGTGGCACTATGTGACATTTTTCTATTTATAGGGCGTTTACATATTAATTTAAAATATTGTACAGGTAAAACATAGTTAAAAGTGATAGTATAATGACTCGGGTTACACATTAAAAATGTTACACTGATCTTCACAATCTTGACATCAGCAATTTGTTTAATACTTTGGCTCTATATTTTCAGGTTATGAAGTGACATTATGACTGAGGGAGTCAGGGACTATTAGAAATCTGCAACCCATAAATGAGGCCAGCCTCTTTGCGTCATTATATTATTATTATATTATTATTCTTGTATACTGCCAGGTTCTTTCCCTGTGTTTGCACTTAAACAAAACAGTAGCCTTGAGAGATGAGAGCTTATTTTTTTCATCCAACACAGATGAAAGAAACCTTAAAGCTGACAGTCAACCTCAGTTTCATAATGATGTTTCTTCCCATTCAAAGTGACACAACCTGTGGAGCTTACTCACTTGTCCCCTCACAAAATTAAAAATGGATGTATTTCATAAGGTCTTTTAAAGCTTTTTTTTTCTTATTTTCCATCGCCATAAAGTCCCCACATCCAAAGACAATGTTTTATAATGTTTTTGATGTTTTATGAAGCCCGACTTTTGGGTCCAGTGTTGACCTGGGTTTATTAATTTGGTCCTGAGCAACTAAACCTAAAGATGATCCTGGTATTAAAAACTACATTCCATCTGGTCTGATGTAAATGAGGTTTTTAAGTCGCTAAATTCCAGTCAACCATTAATAACCAGTGATGGACAGGTGCATAGTGGATACAGCACATATATTTCACGAGTTCTACATAAAAACAGTGCCATTTGTGTTCCCAGTGCCACGGCCACTGAATGATTTCCTTGGAGTTACCTGACAGATCGAAATAGATGGAATGAGCTTACATCTCTCCTGCTGTTTCCCTAACTGTCTAATCTGCTGGGATTATCTGACCGTAGCTGGACCTTGAGACTGTGGCAGACATTCACTGAATAGAGAAAGAAAGAGAGACGGGAGGAGAAAGAGGAATAAGGACGGGAGAAAGAGGCAGGTAACAGGAAAAGAAAGGAAGGCACGTTGGTATTTAGGTATTTTGGAAGAACAGCTTCACTTCACTGATCCAGTTTTAACTTTGCTTGACCTGTAAGTCAACTTGATGTTTCCTCTTAGCTGCTATTTCCAGAATCTGCATCTTGACATCATTTTTTTTTTCATGCCTTGGGTACCTCTTGATATTCAGGGTTTATCTGGAAGGCCAAGGAAGAAGGAGAACAACCTGGAGAACATCGAGGACCATCTGAACCTTGAGTGTCCAAAGAGGATCACGAGGCTGGTGATAGTTCTGACTCTTGAGTTCATGGTAAGACTTTCTCACTCCAATGTGTGGCAGAGGGAGAGAGAAGCTGAAAAAGGGGAGAGAAGTGAACCGTTCACTGCGTTAAATCAGCGTTGGAGAATACAGCGAGACAGAGAGAGGCTAATATCGTGAGTGAGAGAGACAGAAAAAGAAGCGGAGGCACACTGCAGACCAAGTTAAGCCTTGATAAGCCTCTTTAAGCCACTTCTCACTCCACAGATCAAACACTCCGTTTTAAGCCCGCTGATCTGTGGTCAGCGTCTCACTGCTATCTATTGATTCAGATTAAGTCGAACTGCTTTACTGGCACGAGTGCACGTTTGCTGCCAAAGCAGACGGCGAAGAGGCAGACAATAAAGCAACAAAACATGCTCAGAGAAGAGAATATTGTCATCAGGGCAGCAAAGTCATTGTGGACTGAAAACTATTTTGAAAATCCCTTCTTAATGTGTTTCTTTCCCAAGCAATTCTATCTTATATAATCTCTCTGGTGACAGAAATGCATTACCATAGGTTGCTGGTAATTTTGGTTATGGACATGATAATTTAAGTTTATATTCTACTGTTGCACTCATATTGAATTAGATGCGGATCAGAGCTTTGGCTAAATCCCTAAATTGTACTGTAAAAGATCAATTAACAGTTCCTCACTCTTTACACGGTATGCTTCCTTTATATGCTTCTCTCCCTAAATTGTGTAGAGATGAATGCCGGGGTCTAGATTTTAACTCGCTATCCACTTTGTTCCGGTTAAGATCAGGGTTATGCTGATACTAAGTTAAATATTAACATTAGACTGTGCAAATATACTGTTACCTTAAGCCAGGGGTGTCAAACTCGTGCCATGGAGGGCCAAGAGGCTGCAGGTTTTCATTCCAACCAACAACTCCACCAGGTGATTTCACTGATCACCCTACCTCGAAACAGAGAGGCGGGACTAATCAGTGAAATCACCTGGTGGAGTTGTTGGTTGGAATGAAAACCTGCAGCCTCTTGGCCCTCCATGGCACGAGTTTGACACCCCTGCCTTAAGCTGAACACAGGGCATGAATAATAACTGCAAATTTAAATGAAATAGATGGGGCGGCAGTGTATGAGGGGTGGAAGTGACAGAAATGAACTGCTAGTTGTAAACAATTAATGTCTGTTGGGTATTGTGAATCATCAAGCTACAAGTTCATCAAATCAGCTGACTGACTTTATTGACTTATCGCTATTTTTCAACTCATAAACATTTAATCACTTCCATTATTAGTTTGTAAGCATTTTTATCATCTCCATTTTTTACTCCATTACTCCCACACTTGAGGCCACTTTCCCTAAATGATAAATGACAGTTTTGTGTTGTGAATGATAAAATAGCCCTTTTCATCATATGACTGTTTTAATCCAACTGGCTTTAAATGAATCAGATTATTTGATAAATTGTCGCTATTTTTCAAATCATGTGCATTTTCATCACCTGGCATTTTTACCAGTTTTAGTTTCTTCCACCCCTCATAGACAGTGGAGAAAAACCTTCAACTGGACTGCTGTGTTGTCATATATCCTTCCTGCTGATGTGTCCTTGAGAAAGACACTGAGTTTTTACCAGCCTCAGGGCAGCCTGACCGATGACCTTTGACCTCTGACCTCCAAAAGGGCCTCAGGCAAAAGGTCAGAAATCTCTCCAATAGTGGTGAAGTTAGAGATCTCTCTCTCTCCAGGCGTTGTCTCAGGACCAGTGTGAGTCGGTGGTGGTGAGCGTGGAGTCTCTGCTGAGCGACGCCAAGCGCATGCAGCTGCAGTGCCGCGAGCGCAGCGAGCACCTCTCCCTGGCCACCACGCAGCTGCGCGTGGAGTCTGCGGCCCTGCGCGAGCAGTGCGAGACCGCCCAGCTCGACATGGCCCAGATCCACCGGCAGCTGAAGGAGCTGATGGACACCAAAGCCGCGTTTGAGGCCCGGGAGAGGCAGGCGCGCAAACTCAGCAAGCACCTGTGAAGGATGAAGAGGAAGAGGAGGAGGGAGCGACAGGACAGAGCAGGCAGCATCGCTCAGCCCTCACTTGCCACAGCTGCCGCCTCGGCCCTCCTGTTTTCAGCCTTACAGGGGCCATTTTGAAACAGTGGACTTTTTTTTTTTCTTGTACAGTAGAAAAGAGGGAAGTGAGGCTGAAGAGGAGGAGGGGCAGGAGGAGATAGAGGTGATGTGGAGGGAGAGGGAGAGGAAGTTACTGCCACACTCATATCATATGGTAGACCTATTTTCTATAAGTAGCGTCTTCTGACTTGTAAAGAGCATACACACCAGTATCCCAACTTGTTATTGCAGCTGAGAGTCTCATATTTTTCCTGAAAGCTCTGATATATCAGTGTCTCAAGGATGTAGCTAACCAAAACAGAAGTTTGGTGGCTGTTTAACACAACAGCCACCAAATTTAATACTATTTTATCATGTGTGTTTTACCAAACCACAAAGCAACTCTACCTATCATCAGACTGAGCATATCTTTTTATTAAAATAGTCTAATTGTCTTACCTTTTGGTATAGAATTAAAGAATTGTAAGGTTAACTTACTTGGCTGACAACTGTTGGGTTTCACCATTTCACCATTTAAGGTGAACACATGCACGGCATTTCCCACCTCCAAGTCCCATCCCATATAATGTGAATATGGCAAACCAGCCTCCAGCCTTAAAGCCTTGCTTCAAACTCCTCAAGACACAAGGCGGAGATAAGGTGATGAGGTGTGAAGAAGAGAGGAGGAAGAGATGAGAGAAACAGAAGGTAACAGAGGGGAGCTGTTGGAGGTGATGGAGGAAGAGGAGAGGGTGGAAGAGGAATATAAAGGATAAAAAGACAGGAGACAGGTGTGGCACTGCTCTGAGAGTCACTGATAAAAAAGGTGATGTAGTTCAACACATCACCGAGTGTAGTTTTGGATGATTTATTGAGTATTACTGTTCAGTAGGATCTCTTATTTGTGCTGCATGCTGATACATTGTTTAAGAACCCTGACAGGATGGGGTTGTATACAAGATGAAGAAAGGTGAGGAAGAAGAAGCATGTAATCTCATCACAAACAGCTCTGTCCTCCTCCTCTTCACTTTTGCTGCAATTTAAAACCTACATTCACAATTTCTTCCTCACTTGTGTTATTAAATAAACACTTTCCAAACACACTCCTTGGTGCTGTTGTTTGTCATTTGCATTTACATCAGGACGTCGCCTCTCACCATCCATGCCTACATCAGTGCAACACACTGTGCACAACTTTTCATTCATATGGTTTTATTATTATCTCTGCCAGGCAGCAGCATTATGCAGCATAAAGAAGGAAAAGCGAAATTTCAGGAGGATCTGGGGGATCTGAGGATCTGGAGAAATACAAAGGAACAGACACAGACAAAGAAACAAGAGATTAACATTTCAGACATTTGAAAAAATGCACATGAACACAATAAATCAAATTCAAATTACTCTTGATGTCCACACGTAAAGCAAAAGGATTTCAACTCTTATTTTGAAACACATACTAAATAAAGATATGGACATCAGGAATAACTAACAATAACTAAATCAAGAGTAAAATGCCAAAAAAACAAAACAAAACAAAAAAAAAACTGTTCATATAGTAGACCTATAGATGACTGTCTTCCATCCAGTCCTTGGACACTCTTTTAGACTATATGAAAAAATCAAAACTACAGCAGCAACTAAACTATGGCTACAACCAAAATATCACTACACAGCAGACTAATGAGTACCGACACGCTGCTGATCCATGTGGTACAAGTGAGCCATGAAGTTTACTGCGTGTTTTCATCAGACAGAAATTTGGCTGCTTTTTAGTTGCAATGAGCTTTTCCTCTTCAGGGTCACTCATGAGACAGGAAAATAGATGGCATGCAATATGACTACTGAAAAAAAATAATAAAATAAAATAAAATAAAATAAAATAGTATACCAGAGACACTTAGACTGTGCAGCCTTCAGGTCTCAGATTGTAATGTAACAGACTGGCCTCTGCTGAATATTAGAGCTGAAATTACGATTAAAACCACACAAGCATGATAGACTAAAACTTCTTAATTGTTGCACCGCAGAGCATTCCTACAGTTACTGAACGCACCACGAGGCTCCAGCCCTGTTCCCATGGAAACCACCATACGCTCATGCGCCCTAACTTCCAAAATGGCTGCTTCCTAGCTTCTGCAACGGCGAACACCCGAAAACTAGCCGAAAACCTGCTAAAAAAGGAAATAAAACTGGATTATTAATCGACGGGGATGTTGAGACGTTTCGTGCCATGCTCCAGCCTCACCGGGAGGAGCGAGTGAGAGAGGAAACACGGAGTTTTCCGGCGGTGAGTGGCGCCTGTCACCCAGCTCCACTGACAACACAGCCATAAACAATAGCTAGGCCTCCGTCAGGATTAGGGACGCCCTCTCTGCTCTCGTTTCCTTTTATATGTAATTTTTTTTCTCTCCACAAGCAGCTAACTGTCTTTTCTCTGAGACAGTCAGTTTAGTGCCAGGCGTGGTAATGTCTGTATTAGTGGTGCACGGTACAGCTGTAATGTACATATTTTCCACAGTCGCCACTTTGACATGAAAAAGCGGTTTGAAACAGGTGTTACTAATGACATTAATGAAGCTGCCATTCCTCTCAGGTGTGACAGAGCCAGAGTCCCGCTCCTGTTCACTCTGCTTCACTTACATGGATCATAACTTTAATTAATGTCATTTTAATGTCATGGTTTAAACCTGCTGATGTCTGAATGGCTGCTGTGAGAAAGCTCTGTTGAACTGAGGAAAGGTAATGGAGTTGGTTTGCCTTGATTGTTATGAAGGTGCCACATTGTTATGAAGGTGTTAAGATACTGTATGACCGTCTGATGTCATGTTTTTACTTACTTCATTTGAGCCCAATTCTACAGTGACAGTAGAAAGTGTGGTATTAATAAAAGGAATCCAGTTCACCCATGGGTTAAGCCTAGCTGTTTTCTGTCTTGTTCTTTCATATGGGAGAGATTTTCCTCTGTTGGCTTTATGTCACCTTCCATATTGGCAGACAAACATAGGATTATTTGTGAGACCTGCCAGGGTGCAGTGTTAAATTTGACATAATCAAAACAAACAAGGAGTGCTTTCGGTGAAATTTCCAGTAAAGTTTCACCCATCAGGATATGTTGCAAATATAATCCACTGAGTTGTATCAAAGTATCTCAGCCAGTGTTACCCTAGACTTCCATATTGTATTATGATGTGAAATAATTTAAGAGCCTTCTTGGTATCTGGATAGTTATTAAATGTGTATATACACACATCCTAAATTCTCCTGTCAAGTCAGTTTCCTTTTGTTGCCATACAGTCAAACCATATTTTTCAGCTGAACCAGTTTACATGAATAGCTTTATTAACGGCCCAATGATAATAAGGATGTTTTCTTCTGTCTGCAGTCGTCTTAACCTGAGCTCTCACCTTGGAGCGAGACTTCACACCGAAAGACGCTGGAGGTCCTCAGCTCAAGATGGAGTCTCCACAAGGCCAGTCAGTCGCCACGGCAACACCTCCACACATGTTAGCTGAAGTGAAGGATGAACCTCTGGACCATGAGAGCATATGTGAGTTTCTTTTTGTCCTTCTTGTCTTTCTTACATTTATTTACACATTCCTGTTGTAATTACCTGTGACCAGAGCAGTTACTAGACTTATTGTGTTTTGCCTTTGACAGTTTTACATTTCAGGTAAACACGCTTTAATGTACTGACAAAGTTATATATCAATACTGGGGTCTCATCTCAGTCTCAATCAGAGGTCGCTTGTCATGTAAAGGAAATAAAAGGAATTGTTGATTTTATACGGCAAAGTAAACCTTCTTACCATGAATGCTGTTTTTCTACAATGTGAACTTTTGATGTTGCAGATTCCACCAAAGATATTTCTGTTATAGTGAAGGAGGAAGATGGAGACCACGGAGACATCTGTAAGTCTATAGTTGGATAGATAGTGTTCATTTGTTGTGTTGCCTTTATGGAAGACATATAAACTAAACTCCTTCACTGTAACTGCTGTTTTGCAATATTAACTTTCAACTTTGCAGATTCCACCAAAGATATTTCTATTTTAGTGAAGGAGGAAGATGGAGACTCTGGAGACCTCTGTAAGTCCAAAGATACATTGATAGATATTATTAGTTGTCTTGCCTTTATGGACCACATGTAAACAAACAAATAAAAAAATATGCAGCAAAACTTATTTCTGTTGCCACATTTTTTTCTCTCTCCATTTCTGTCACTGCTGTTTGACCAAAGCCGACCATCAAGCCTCTCTGGACCCATCCAGCGACGTCTCTCCTGATGCTGAAGAGGAACTGGAGGACCAGCAGGACGTCTGTAAGTTACTTTCTGTTTCCACATTTCTCTTCCACTTCTGCTTTCACTCTTTCACATCACAGCAAACGCTGCCTTCCCCTGACACACCGAAATCTGCCTCAGAGAAACCCAGTAACCCTGTAAGTATGACAATCAGGTGAGAAGGTTGTGCAGTGTGGTATGTAACGTCAGGACATTTGATCCTCTGCTGAGCTCCACAGTCTTTATTGTGTGTTATTATAGTTGCCTGTTTGTTTCATTCATATATTTCTTTTTTAATCAGTGCATTTGTATGGTTTGATTTTATGGAACTAGTACTATTTCTGTGATGCACTTATGTGGATGTATCATATCAATTAATATTTTTCTGCAAAGGCAGAGGAAACATTGCCTGAATGCGGTACAGGCTTCATGTAATACTCTGTTTCCAGGTTCACCGCTGGACATTTCTATTGTGGTGAAGGAGGAACCCCAAGAGCAGCAGGAAATCTGTAAGTTGCATCCTCTCCACTGTAGCCAATGCATGCCTCAGTCTCAAAGTTATAAAACTTCAGCATATTTGCCTCTAACAGCAGTTTACACCTCAAACAATTGTTCTGTTGTGGTTCAGAGTTTACACTAAACACACTGATGCCTCTTTTAATCCTCTAACTGAACCTTGTTGCTGTCATTTTTCATCAAATGACAATCTGGAAAAAAAAGATTATTTAAGTTTGTTTTTCAGAAGTGTAATTATTTGACATTTGGATGATCAAAGGGATTTAATTTGAGTATTTTACTGCTGTCATAATAAAAACTCACAATAAATGATCAAATAATATTATATAATTTTACAAAGTACTGTATTGTATGATATGATCAGCTGTGAAGTCATAATCTCTTGGTCCAATGATTTAGTGGTAAATGATTAAAGCTACGTTAAGTAGAATTATTATTACGTTAAGGAATTTTTTTTTCTGAGTGAAATGACCAATTTCAATGTGGGAATTGCTACTGTAGGTCTGTTTCCATCATACAAGTTATAGCCGGCCTGTTGTTATTTCCTGCTTAATGCCTTCTAAATTTCTATATCGGCCTGAAGACTAGCTCCTCCTCTTCCTTCTGTCTCACCCTCCACTATAAAAGCCTCTGCACGCAGCTACAACACGTCTGCAATGGCAGAGACACAGACTCAAGTCTGTGGTGACAAAAGACAGCTTGAGGAAAAAAAAGATTAAATATTGTCAAAAAAGATTTCAGACCACAAAAAAGATCAAACCCCAGGCCTTTAAAAAAGTGGCGTGAACTGAAATTGGAAAAAGACATCGCCTTGTTTCTTCTGTGTGTGTGAGTTAAGCTATATTCTCATAAACTATTTGAAATCAAGAGTGGACAGAGAAGGAGGGAGAGATGAGTGGCTTTGTGTATTTGAGATAAACAGAGTTTGTGCTCAGCACAATCTAGTGCTCAACAAATTGCTTAGAGCAGCTTAATGATCCTAATGTCTGTCTTTATTATCCTTCCCCATCCCCTTTCATTTTCTCTTTTCTCATGCCACAGGTTCACTTAAGTGACCTGTGCTCTTTTTCTAAGTTTTGTTGGATGGTCTCACTGTACTCTGATAGAATTTATTTTAACTTGATTTCTTTTCTCTCAGTTCACCTCATCCATCTCTCTGTTCTTCTGTTGTTGATTTTGTTTGAGAAATACTGCCCATCACTGATTATTAGAGGGCTCTCTAATGTTAAGTCTTTCTTTCTTATTCCCTCCATAGGTACTCCTCCTCAGAACATATCAACAAAAAAACAGCGGCCTGCTCAAACTGTGGAGAAACCATACCGGTGTGAGCAGTGCGGCAAGAGTTTCAGCCAAGCCCAGCACCTGACAACCCACCAACACGTCCACACTGGGGAGAAACCTTTTCACTGTAACCAGTGTGGCAAGAGTTTCACCACTGAGTTCTACTTCAGAGCGCACCGGCGGGTCCACACTGGGGAGACACCCTTCCAATGTGCTTTCTGCAGGAAGAGCTTCCCGACTGATGGCAGCCTGCGGGTGCATCAGCGTGTTCACACGGGTGAGAAACCATTTCCCTGCAATGTTTGTCTCAAGAGCTTCACCACAGAGGGAAGCCTCAAAGTGCACCAACGAATCCACACAGGAGAGAAACCCTACCACTGTAGTCACTGTGAGAAGAGCTTCAACCAGCTGTCTCACCTGCAGCGTCACCAGCTCTCTCACACAGGAGAGAAACCATATCAATGCAACTTGTGTGAGAAAAGCTTCCGGCAGTCGGAGCACCTGGTGCAGCACCAGCAGACTCACTCTAAAGAGAAACCCCATCAGTGCAGCCAGTGCGGCAAGTGCTTCCACAGAGCTGACTACCTTGCCAGACATAGACGTATCCATACAGGGGAGAGCCGCTACATATGTGGGCAATGTGGCCGAGGCTTTGGTCATTCAGGGGATTTTAAGAAACATCAGCGTGTGCACACAGGTGAGAAGCCATTTGATTGTGACCAGTGTGGCGAAAGCTTTTCCAGGAGACAGGATCTAAAAAGACACCACCGTGTCCACACTGGGGAAAAACCGTACAAGTGTGGTGAGTGTGGGGTGTGTTTCTCCACCTCAAGAAGCTTGACCAGACACAAGTACACCCACACAGCAGAGAGGCCTTACAACTGTGAGCAGTGTGGGAGGGGATTTGTTGCAGCAGACCTTCTAAAATCACATCAGTGTGCTTACATAGGGGACAAGCCTTATCATTGTGAGCAGTGTGATAAACGCTTTGTGACCTGCGAATACCTAGAAATGCATCGGTGCAGTGACACAGAAGAGAGGCCCTACTCCTGTGACCAGTGTGAAAAAACCTTCATGAAAGAAGGAAATCTGAGGATGCATCAGCGTACCCACAGAGAGGAAAATTCTCTTTTTTGTGACCAGTGTGGAGAGTGTTTCAGCCAGTCAGGACACTTGAAGTCACATCACTGCAGTCATAATAGGGGAGAGAAAGTTTTACACTGTAACCAGTGTGGGAGTAGTTTCACCCAGGCAACAGAGCTGAAGTCCCATCAGTGTGTTCCCACGGCAGAAAAACCTTACCGATGTGACGAGTGCGGCAAAAGCTACACCCGGTCCACTGAACTGAAAACGCACCGACGTGTGCACACTGGGGAGAAACCATTTCGCTGTGAGTTTTGCTGGAAGAGCTTTGCCAAGAAGGGCTGCCTCAGGATGCACCAGCGGATCCACACAGGGGAGAAACCGTACCACTGCGACCAGTGCGGGAGGCGCTTCAGCCAGTCAGGGATGCTGAAGACACACCACCGCACACACACCGGGGAGAAACCGTACCACTGTCCAGTGTGCCGCAAGAGTTTCAGCTGGTCAGGAGGAGTGAAGAGACACAAGTGTTCTGCCCCAAATACAGACCAAGAACTCTAGACTCACACCTCACTTTAGTGGAGAAAAACATATTTTGTACCAAAATATTTTTTTTATGTGTACCATTTCCCCATTCGTTAAAACTGCACATTGTTTTTTTTTTTTTTTTTTTCCAGAACATTAGATGATACGTACTTACAAAGCTAAGTAAGAAAGCTTTAATTGTATTTTCAATCTGCTGATGCACAAAATGGCATATTGTCATCGCAGTGCCATCAAATTACAAATTAAATAGGATTCCTATTTCCTTTACTATTTAAATTAGAAGCTGCAGAATCTCACCGCTCATTCAGAACTGATGCAAATAAAGCCCAGCTATGCCATGTGTGTCATAAATGAAAGCAACGTTGAGTCTGATCATTAATAATCAAATTGCTTTTGAGAAAAAATATTATGGGTTATTTGACCATGCACTATCACAAACACATTTTCCAATATAACTGGAGCTCCTGGTAACCCAACTACTTTTGCTAGCTAAAGTGGATTTTAAAATGTGCCTGTGTTGCATCTTGATAGTTCTGTGCTTTAGAAAATGCACATGAATAACATACACACTGCATTTTATCTTTGACCTTCCAGAATATGATAACAATAACTTGAGCCAAGTTTTGATGATTTGAGAACAATATTCTGTTATTTTGTCCTTTTATTACATTGAGAAGTGAATGATATTTTACTCAAATTATCTTAACCATGTTATCTTAATCATATTGCTTGCAAGGAAGTAAGGTAAAATCAGCTGATTTTAAACACGATCATGTTAGTGTGCTGCAACGATGTACAAGCTGATTACAGTAACATCATTCATGTCAGCAGCACTGGATCCAGAGGGAGGGAGATGTGACGATAAAGCCTATGATACTTTGTAGCCTGAACATACAATGAACAATGTGATTAAAGTGCCAAATGTCAGGTTCAAAAGTAAAAGCCCAGAGACTCCGGCATGCACAGCCATTTTGTACATTTACATTTTAGCTTTACAAACCGTAGACCAGCAGAAACGGACCTGTAACCCATTTTGGGGACCAATCCATACTGCAGCAAACTGATGTAGCTCATGTTAGTGTTGAAATATGTACAGCCTTGTCTGTAATGACAATAGATTTTGCACATTTAATAGCAAAGTTAATGAAGTTAGTCAGTGTTTGTCTCGGCTGCTGGATAATTCACCAGTTAACAGACTTCAGATGCAGAGGCGCACTTTGTTGCATCAACAGAAGGCCAAATTATTGATTGTTAGAACCTGTCACACAAAGCCTACTGATGACCTGTGATGAGCTGCTGGAGAGGAGATAAACTGTATTATATTGCAGGGAAACTTGTGATTATGGAGCTTTTTAGATACTGGATGATGTGAGGATTTGTCTGACAGTGGGGTTCCTCATGTTTGACCGGTAGCCTGCCTGAGCTTGTGTGGTCATGTGCAGCAACAGGACACAAAGCAAAGTGTTAGATCATCACTCTTAACAGCATGTTTGTCTTAGGTAATAGCTGAGGAGATGTCTTGTTCTCATAAATATTTTATATGCCCCAAAAT
Organism: Myripristis murdjan; assembly: GCF_902150065.1. Taxonomy (NCBI): domain Eukaryota; kingdom Metazoa; phylum Chordata; class Actinopteri; order Holocentriformes; family Holocentridae; genus Myripristis; species Myripristis murdjan. The sequence goes on from NC_043997.1 coordinate 19,705,277, forward strand.
ATCAAAATTATTCATTAACTTATATACCACTGAAAGACACATTTCCTACACTAGAAACAACTAAAGAGAAATGAATCCCTCTTAAGACGGATTTTATATGAACAACATTTCTGACTTGTCACCTCGACAAATCACACAAATGTGACATTTTATTTGCCAAAGATGTCTTTTTTTCATTATTATTATTCCCATTTTGGACACAGCTCTCTTAATGTTCCCTTCTTTAGCGCCCTATGTTCTCCCTTTTTGTCTGCTGTCCTGCTTTATTGACAGAGCCATCTCACATCACAGCACTTGTTCTTGCCTTCATCATTTATTCTGAATGTAAATGTACCAAGATATTATTAATAACATTCAGCTTATCATTATAAGCAGTTTTTCTTATATTAAATTAATATGTTGTGGTTAACATTTTTTTTTTTTATCTCATTTTATTTGCTGTCCTCTACTCCTGTCACTTAAGTTTTGAAAAATAAATATTTACCACAATGTGCTTGTTATGAATACTTATGAATACTATACTGTTACTTCCTATTTTTAGAACAGAAAGCAATGCTGCTATCTGTTCTAAAGTTATGAATCCAAATAAATACATAATTAATGCACAACTTAACAAAAGGGGAGGGCACCAACACTCTGGATTTACTTTGTGTACAAGAGAACACTTTCGAGGGATCCTTTTGACCGATAACAGTCAACATTTCTACATAAAGGTGTAAAAATGAGGTTTACTTTATTTGTTTTAGTTCAGACACCTTGGCAGGGGGAATACTCAAAAATCCAACCTGTGGAAGCTGGGCACCATCGATTGTGGTCAGGGACTGTGGCAGCTGAAGAGCAGCCGGCGGCTCTGACAGAGAGGAAAAGTCACCCTGACGAACACAGAGGTTGTGTTTCCTGTGCCGTGTTTAGCTCTTTGTTTGACATGACTGAGCTCACTGTTTTCTGGCAGAATTTGTTCTCTGCACTGCCAAGCGGGTCACATCATGTCCTGTGCTTTACTAATTAGTGTAGTGATAATTACATGTGCAATTTGCTGTCGTTATCGTTGGCACCACCTCAGTTGGTGTATGTCTCCAAAAACGCTTTCATCCATGATGATGGTGGCTCCATTCACAGCTCCAGCCTCTTTTCTCAAGTAATATTATTTCACTTAAAAATTCCTTTAAAGTATTTGTGGCTATCACTGTCATGTACATCAGAGTATGTGGGCACTAGTTAACTACTAGTTGAACTATGTTGAGCCCGGCTGAGTGTAACCCTGCTTCTATTTAGCAGCTGATAGCGGGCCTTTTTTATTATTTATCTCCCACTATTTCTATACCGGTCACTGTCACTATACCAGTTGTTAGAATTTTGCTAGTATTTAATTTTCTGTTTTACTTTTCTGTTTTAACTAGGCTCAACTCAATTATTACTTGTACTTACAGTTACTTTAATTTTCACTGATCCTAGTAATTTTTCTACTCTTAATAATTCATTAAGTGTTCGTTTTCATTAGTTTTCAGCATTCCTCACTAGTCAGTTTTTAAATGAGAGCCAGTGGTGTAGTGCAGCGTACACAGTAATAATAATAGAAATAATTACTAAACAGCAAAACAAACCAATGAAAATAATGACTACACTGAGTATAATCCCTCTGTGGGACATTTTGTTCCCTCTCCCCACCCACACTGAGTAACGCTGCACTAGACTGCACCTTGAACCCACACACTTCACTGCACAGAAAACATCACAGCAAAACACATCTTGCTTATAAATACAACTGACAATAAATTAAATTAAATATTAGTTTTGGCATTTTCCCCTATTTGACTGTTTACAAAGAGCGCTCAGGTTCCCAAGGAGAGTGGGTCACAAGTATGTGTGTGTGGTGTGTAAACGCACAATCACCAACAGTGGAGCGGAGTCTTATCACACACACACACACACACACACATACAGACCGCAAGCAGAAAAACAGACACATGTAAATCAAAGCTTGTGTCATAAAAGATTAAAAATTTAATCACCATAATAAATTGTTATATAAATACATGGTTGTAATATCAATTTGAACTTCTTTTAAATAGCCATAGAAAACAAACAAGCAGTGAGGGGGGGTGGGTTGCGGGGGCGACAGTGCACACGGGATGACATGGACAAAGCCTTCGCTGGGTTTCAGTCAACGAGACAAACTACATGATAAGTGGGATTGAGCTGGAGGTGTGTGTGTGTGTGTGTGTGTATGTGTGTGTTAAGTTTGGTTTGGCTGCCACTGGTCTTCAATGAAATCCTCCTGTCGTCACCGCTCTGAGAAAACAAGAGTGACATTAGAGACAAAGCCACTACAGTGTGTGTGTGTGTGTGTGTGTGTGTGTGTGTGTGTGTGTGTGTGTGTGTGTGTCCCAGTCAACAGACTTACTTTCAGCTTTCTTCTTTAGCGGTGTCAGTGCTGCTTTAGCCTGGAAAACAGTTACACAGTTACCAACAACCAGTTACAGACACACCTGACTTTTTTTTTTTCGTATTCTCTGCGTTTTATTTTGAAACTTCAGCCGGCCATCTCTCACCTTCTTTATCGCGGTCCAGTCCTCCAGGATGTCGATGTCTCTCAGCATGTAGACGATGAACGGCCCTGCGGGACAGAGAGAGCGGGGCCGAGCGTTAAGAGCGGTGAGGGGAGCTGGGAGGATGACGACCAGGCAGACGGAGCGACGGATTTTACCTGAAACCAGGGCAGCTTTCTTCTTCCTCTCCGTCCGAGCCAGCAGGTTCTTTCTCTTACACTTCTTGCTCTTCATCTCGTCACTCCACCACTCTGACAAGAGGAAAGAAACATAAACATGACACAGCATAAATCATCCTGTCAATCAACTTTAAGAGACTTGAGAAAAGACAACAACAATAACATCAATAATAATAATAATAATAATAATAATAGTAAACTTTATTTGTATAGCACTTTTGAAAACATAGTTACAAAGTGCTTTACATAACAAATTAAACTGATACACACCATCAAGATAGGAGCAGTGGAAATTAGAAACATAAAAATTAAACATAATAAAATGTGGAATATAGGACCTGGTAAAACAAAGTGTGCAATAAATGCAGTTATAAAAAAAAGTAAGTCGTACAATAAATTCAGTCAAAATATTAGCTATAAGAGATAAGAAGCTAGAAACAGATTAGAAACAGATAAGATAAGAAACAGCCTTGCTATAAAAAGCTATCTTGTAAAGGTGAGTTTTGAGGAGTGTTTTAAAAGAAGACACAGCGTGTGCTGCAGAGGTCAATGTATTTTTTCTGGACATTTTGATTTATAGCAAACGAGAGCAGAGCCTTCATTTTAAAAGTGAGGGAGGACAAAATGTTCAGGACTAAGACTTTTTTTTAACCTAAAAATAAATCAACAGGTTTCTGTCACTGTTCTTGTGTGTGCATGTTTCATTTTCTGGAGGTTTTTTTTTTTATTTATTTTAATCTCCACTAGGGGGCAGCCTGGAGGCATCATGTGTTAAACCGTGTGTATGTGTCCGTAGCGAGCCTCATATTTTTTGTGCTCAGTTATGGCTGGAAGATGATTCAACGAGTTTGTTGTAATTTTGTGGCAATTTTCTAGTACATTTTTTTTAAATTTAAAATATACTATATCTAAACAGTTTTCTTGGAATTTTGTTTTTCTTTTTGCTAATTTTCAAGTAAACTATTTTTAGTGGTTAATGCCTGAAGGGATGAACCCCTAAAATATTTTTTGTGCTGGTTTATAATTTTTCTTCTTCTTCCTCTTCTTGATATCTTATTTAGCTTTCAGGATATTGATCAGTCAGTTTCAAAGGGGCGGGGCTCAGCATGTATACAGATCAGAGTCAAACACAGTTGGGCCATCCACCATGAAACTTGAAAGATATTTTCATAAAAGCACCTGAAATATACCCTGAAAGTGGGGGCAATAAAAATGCGAGAAAAAAAAAAAAACAAAAAAAACATCAATTTGTCCTTAAAACACTGAACTTTTTGGTGGATATTTTTATTGAAGCTGCTGAAGCTCTCAAATTCTAACGGTTTGTGTTTGTTTGAACCCCCAAATCACCACTTGTGGCTATCGTCTGTCATTTATTTTGGTAAAATTTTTTTTTTTTTTTTTCCATTTTGCAAATTTTGGGGTCTTTTCTTGCTAATTTGCTCGTGGCCTTTTTAACCTATGCTTTTGAGAGAAACCATGTGGATTTGCTCATGTTTCAAACAGTGAAAGATGCAGTGATGAGGAGTGGTTAACTATTTAGTGACTGGAATAACAATAACAATTTGTACATGGAAAAAGCGCAGGAGACAGGTAACGGATATGTCCGCTGACTGAAAAATGTTTCCTACATGCAGGCCCACTGGAAAGGGCCAGTCGTTTGGTGGTTGTTAAAATAGGTTGTTAAAATAGCAAATATGTGAAATAAAATAAAAAGCTCAAGTTATCAAGAATCATTTTCAAGTTTACACAAGTGTGTCTAACTGTGTCTATAAAGCACATGCATGTATGTATCCATGAGTGTGTATGTGTGAGTGAGTGTGTGTGTGTGTACCTGAGGTGAGGTCTACACTCTGTCTGTCCTCCTCCAGTCTCCTTATCTTGTCCAGCAGTTCTGTCTTCATGGCATCAAATAGCAACGTCCGCTCGCTCTGTCTCACACACACACACACACACACACACACACACACACACACACACTTATACTGTTAAAATTTTGTTCAATGTTATTTGTGACTGAAGTCTCTCACTGTCTGTGTGTGTGTGTGTTTGTGTGTGTGTGTGTGTTACCTCCAAATGTTGCCGTGCTCCTTGCAGTTCACACTCATACTTGTGTTGGATCACCTTCAGACACAGCTCCTTGTACACTCCTGTGGAGGGGCGGAAAAGGAGCGAGACGTCACCGGTGTTATTTTAAGACTTTTGTGTCCTTAATTACTTTCTGGGCGAGCTGTGAGAACTGGAGAGAGAGACACATCATTTCATCCCATCCCGACCTTGAACATCCAAAACAAACTTCCGGATGCTGTGAAAACTGTCTGATGTGATTTGGAAATCACTGTAAGGTACCTGCAAGTTTCTGAAAGTCTAAAGACCTTTTTCATGTGAGCTGAATGATTTAAGAACCAAAAACCAAAACACAGAAAACTGTCAAAGCTGCTTACTAATGATTATATAGGGCCGTCAGTTTAGACAATTTATTTGAGGAACCCGTGTAAGGGAGCTGCCTGTACCCACCCCTGTTATACTGTTGCAATTTTAACTTCAGATCTTAACTTGCTATTTTAAACACTTGGCTGCTGCCTTTCCAGTGAATTCCACTGACTACAGATGTAGAATGAGGTTAAACTCCTCAATCACACACATCACAGTCATCAATAAGCTGTGAATGGATCAGAGGCTGCTGGGCACACATGACAGATGTAACAAATGTGTCCTGAGAAAGCTGTGTGTGTGTGTGTGTGTGTGTGTGTGTGTGTGTGTGTGTGTGTGTGTGTGTGTGTGTGTGTGTGTGTGTGCGAGTTACCGGCCACTTGTGTACGCAGCTGCATGTTGTTCTGTAGTGTGGCCAGAGGCTCTTTGTACTCGCCGGCCTTCCCTGTCAGCACCTCGTCCAGCTTCACTTTCACCTGGTTCAGACGCTCCCGAAACAACCTGCACACGCACGCACACACACACACACACACACACACACACACACACACACAGCCGAGTCACATATCGTTCACTCTCTTTTACTTTTCTTTTGTTGCTCTCATCCAGCGTCAATTCCCTTCTCAAAACAACCCATCATCTTCCATCCTTTATTTTTTTCCCTTGATTTCTGTCTTCTCTCTTTCCTTCTCTCTCTGTCTGTCTCTCTCTCTCGACAGCATGATACCACAGAACAAATGAAAAACTAATTTTAACCACAACGGGCATTTAGCGCAATGCAAGCAAGTGCTCAAAGTGATCATTTGGGAGCAGTGAAGGGATTCGGTTCTGCCCACAGGATTAAAGCTCTGTTTCATCCCTGAATATTGTTTTTTTTTTTTGTCAATAGTATCAGTTTCCAAAACAATGAAAAAAGATGGTCCAGGATATAAAATGTCATATTAATGGGTCTACTCAGGGCGAGGTTTTTGAAATCAAAGTAAGCGAGTGGTGAAAATATTATGCTGAAACAAAATATCATTCTGTCTGTTAATCTATGCATCTACCTGCCTACTAATGTGGGTCAAAAAATGTTATTTTTACCTCCTAAACATTGTGGTTGCAATTTAAATGGTGATACACATGGAAGCATTTTTATTTATATAATGTGTTTTCTACCTCTTAGAAAGACAAGTCAAAAACTGAGATGCTGGGGCTTCCAATTTTTGTTTTCAGTTCAAGTGCAGGCCTACTTTCTACTTGGTTTATTCTTACTTGTCTTTCAGCTCCTGAAACTGTTTCTCCAGGTCCAACATCTCATCGAGACATTCTCCTCTCCTCCTCTCACAGTCCTCATCGTCCATTTCTTCACAACGGATGAAGATGGGAGAGAGAGAGAGAGAGAGAGAGAGAGAGAGAGAGAGAGAGAGAGAGAGAGAGAGAGAGAGAGAGGTGAAATAAAAAAAAACTTCATTAGTATCTTCAGATTACAGATACATTCAGAAAACAGAACATAACTCAAGAGAAGCGACATTTAATTAAACTACCTCTGACAAACATAAAACCAAAAATCACAACCTGAACTCTCCTCTTCCTCCTCCTCCTCTTCCTCCTCTTCAGTCTCCTCCAGGTCACTGTCCCTCTCCTCCATGCTCTCCTCCATGGTCTCCTCCCCTCCTCCTCCTCCTTCTCTTCCCCCTCCTCCTCCTTCTCCTCCTGCCGCTGCTCCCCTCTCCCTCTCCTCCTCCACCTCTCCGTTGGCCTCAGGGAGTTCAGACTCTCCTTCCGCCTCCATCTCCTCCTCCGGCTCCCTCACAGAGGGCTGGGCGGGCATGGCTGGGGAGAACACACACACACACAAACACACACACACTGTATTGTCTACTATATTGAAGTTGCACAAAGTTAGGGTTACAAAATCAATAACAAAATGTAGAATTGATGAATACAGCTTCCTAAATAACGTAACATGGTACTGGGCTGAATCACTGACCAACAAATCAAGTTGGACTTTACAGAAAATCTTTATTATATTATATATTATTTAATTATATTCAGCCTAAAAAAAGGACAAAACATTAGCATTATGTACTACCACTTTTTCCACACCATGAAAATGTATCAGAGAAGCTGCTTAACCCACAGTTTGATGCAGTTCATATCACAACGGCAATATTGGAAAAAGAGGAAGAGGAAACTGTAATTTATCCATCTAATGTATTTAAGCATACACCACTGCTCACATACATGGTGTGGATCATACAGCATAGTAATGACTAATGGACTACAAGTGTTTATATGGCATATTAAGAGGCAGCAAGCTCTCCCCGTATTCAGATGTCTGTTTGGCTAATTTTGTGGGTTTACATGTTGTTACTGCACCACCCTGAGCTGATTTGCTGAGCGTGATAAATGGGAATTATTTTATGGATTAAGGGCAACTTCTGCTCATCTGTTCGGGCTAAACTTTTGTCAACCTGTTGCCACTATTACTTTATCAATTTTCAGCTTTGCTTTTTTTCACTGGGTGACTGTGTTTGTTGACGTCATTTTTAATTATCTTTATGACTAACTATGAGAGACTCAATTAAAAAAAATAAAATAAATAAAATTATGAAAAGAGACAAGAAGCAAAGATGACTGTGTCCTGACCGGGTAGAGGCTGAAGATACAATTAAAGATGGAATGGTAAAGAACAGAGTGGAACAGAGTACAGCAGAATAGAATAGACAAGGACTCAGTATTGAACAGAATGTAAGGGAACATGGTAAAAACAATGTAAAAGGATAGAGAACTCAATGGAACCGAACAGAATATACAAGAATGCATTAGAATAGATTAGAAATGGAAATAGATGTAGTGTGGAGTAACTATAAAATAGGCTAGGACAGAATAGGAAAGAACAGAACTACTACTGACTAACAATAAAAATAGAATAGAATAGGATAGAATAGAATAGAGTGAGTCTCGCACTGGCACGAGCCTCCACTGTAACAACAGCATGGCACCGGGACGGCGGCCAGTCACCGGACGCCACCGGGAAGACGGCGGGACCCCTCTGCTGACAGAGCGGGCTACCGTATGGCTCCCGTTCCCGCGTCAAGTTAGCCACAAGCACACAAAACCACACCGGAAGTCGTACAATTTTTCTTTACGATAAAAGCACAGTGGAAAATTGAAATATTTTTAGGTGAAGTACAAGTCGCAAATTTTAGTCGCGACAGGGATGTAGTAATGAATAAGTAAATATCCCTAATGCATATTCTTGATTTTTACCCCGGGTTGATTGTGCTACAAAACAGACTTTACAACGAATGTTGGTTAATGGGGCTTTTATTTTGGTGCACACACCGGAAGTTCCGCTTTCACGCCGGCTAACTTTACGCTCGCTTCAGTGATGTCACCGAGGAAAACGTTAAACGTTATGTGGCTCCGTGGCGGCATTTCGACCAAAATAAAGACGTGAATCGTGTCTGAAACATTTTACACGAATAATTAGTCCGACTGCGGCTGAAATTGGTCTCGTTGTGGTGTTTTCTCGTCGCTTGACAGGAAACACAGCGGGCTGACGACGCTGGTAGCGGCAAGTCAAGTGCAACACTGTAACAATTGAAACCACACAGAGAGGGAGTGACTGCCCATTTACACTGCCAGGCTTCACAAGTTACACTGTGTACATATTATGAATATGTCCCCTACACCTATTGAAGTGGAGCGGTTTGTTGTACTAGCAGCATTTAAATGTCAGTAAGCTCGTTGGGAAACACACGGGAGCAGGCTGCAAATGGACAATATCTTCCTGTGGACACACGGATTAACAACTATCCGTAGGTAGGCAGGGAATGAATGCTGCTTGTAAACAAATAACCGTCTGTTCGCTGGACTTGACAATTACTCGAATAGCCTACTCACCTCGACAAAGCGTCTACCTTTGCTCGGCTGTCGAAAGTAAAAGTACAGTTTGTTAGATTTCCATATTTAAAAAGTACTTCCTCTTCAGTTCAATCTTCAGTTCGACACTTTGCCGGACTCTACAGTCCCGCTCACACAGCCAATCAGCGCCGAGCGCTAATGCTGGGGTGACCAATAGGAGGAGCCGCACGAAACATGGCTTGTCCAGTGAAATTCCAAAAGCTGGTTTTGTAAGCCAATCATAATCCCGTTTGTTTCCGCCAGCCACCGGGATGCAGCCAATAAATAACCTGGACTGCCTGCAAAAAGCACGTATCTCCTTTACATTTCCCCCTGCCTGGTGTAAAATCTGCATTGTCGCACTTGATATTCCCTTATTACATTACACAATGCAGAGGACCAGCCATACACGCTGGATAATAATTATTACTGATAGCTGATTTTTGGAGATAGGAGGTATCAGCACGACAGGCACTGATGTAATGCAACCAGGAGGTACTGGTGTAAGCATCACTCTGCCCTAATGGATCATGGCTCCCTTCACTGTCCATTAAAAAGGACTGGACCTGCTTTACCCAGCATGCTGCTCGTTTGTACAAATACAACAATGAGGGATTTGAGGTTGTTTATCAAAAGGCTGCACGCCTCTTATACCTCAAATAGCCATCTCACACCCCGTGACGACATGAGATACCCACCGTATTAAAATGTTATATTTTTTATCTAGTCTTGTTTTACAGCCAACATGCAGTTGTAATACTACAAATGGCCAGAAGGTGGCATGAAAACCGTTCTAGACGTTGACTTGAAGAGAGCAGAAAACAACAGCAAAAAAAAAAACATAAAAGAAAAAAATCGTCCATTTTACATATTTTTATTAAAGTTGCATAAAAGTGTAACAAAATTGGGCAAAAACAAGACCTGTTGTTGATATTGCTACATTTGTTTGTTGGTTTGATTTAATCATTGTCCAAAAAAACAACACCACTCCTCTAATCAGCATGGTTTAGCTCTTGTATTAAGCCTCAATGATAATAATCAGTATATATATATTTTTTTTGCAATTTTCCCCAACAGTAAAAAAACAGACTTCTCAATAACAGTCTAAGAAGGTATAATCCAAACCTGGATTTAGAAATGAAAATCCACTCAAATCAGTTACTGATTGAGCTTGCCTGGTACGCGTCAATCATTCAAAATGTCTCCAAAAAATGCAGACCCTGCTGATTTGGACCCCCCCTTCCCCGTTTCCCTCCAGGCAGGCAAAAGCAATCGCACCACAAAGCATCTGAATGGATTTTTTTCGACTACATGTTAATCCAAGGCCTGGCATCAATAAGTGTCATGATCACAATAAAAACAGACCAGTATTCAAATGGTAAATGTAAAGAACATTGTTTATCTAAACAAAACCACTGTATCAAGGCCTAAGTATTAAACACTCACTTCTAAAAAAAAAAAAAAAAGCAACAACAGAATCTCCTTTTATTTAAAAAAAAAAAGAGAAGAAAAAGAGCGACAGAAGATCCTAGATTCTCCACTTGCCGCAGTTTTGCTCAGTAACACACTTATTTACTGGTTTGTGTCACCTTTTAAAAAATGAATGTCTCCCCTTTATTTGGTTTGTGTAACATAAATAATACCTAAGGCAACATCTGTTTAAAAAAAAAGAGATAGAAAGGGAGCTGAGGGAGGGGCGGAGGAAGAATGAGCAGAGGGATGAAAATCGATGGAAGGAGGAGAAACGAGGAGGATGCCAAGGAGAAATGACAGAGCAGCAAGACAGAAATGGGCCAGTGTGTGTGTGTGTGTTTGAGCTGGGAGAGAGAGAGAGAGAGAGAGAGAGAGAGAGAGAGAGAGAGAGAGAGAGAGAGAGAGAGAGCGAGAGAGAGAGAGAGAGGGAGAGAGTCTATAGTCGAGGTCTGCCGTCGCCACAGGTGTTAGCGATTGGCCACAGAAATCACCGCAAAATCCTACTGCTTCTCCCATTGGCCTACGGACCTCGTTCTCGGATCTGATTGGCCCAGAACCAGGAACAGATGGCTTATTCTTGGAAATGATTGGCAGCTGCAGCAGGGAAACACTGAGAGCTTGTGTCACAGCCAAGGACCTCTTCTCATCTCTCTCTCTCTCTCTCTCTCTCTCTCTGTGCCTGAGTGTGTGTACGTGTGGAGGAAAGTGTGTGACAGGAGAGAGGGAGAGAGAGAGAGATGGTGCCAGTGTGCACATCTGTGTGTGAGAGGCAGCTGTGGTTTGCAAATGTGTTTCTGTTGCCTCCGCCCCAAGGCTGGCCTGTGTGTAAGTGTGTGTGTGTGTGTGTGTGTGTGAGAGAGAGAGAGAGAGAGAGAGAGAGAGAGAAAAGAGAGCTGAATGCATTGAGACAGCTTCAATTTTCCACAGTGGCCGTCCTCCCCCTTTTCCTCCCGTCCCATCCTCCCTCCCCTCCAGCCCTCTCATTGGTCGGTCCGTCGACATGACGACCCGCAGGCCGCTTCAGAGGCTCCGCCACCGACGCTGCGGGCGCTCCAGAGACAGCCGTCGACCATTTCAAAGTTTCCGTGTACGTGTGGAGCGCTCTGAACCGACCTCCGGCCAAACACAAAACGACGCGGTGGACAGAACAGTTTCTCAGGAGAAGGAGAGGGAGTGAGAAAGAGAGAGAGAGAGAGAGAGAGGGAGAGAGAGGGAGGGAGGGAGAGAATGATAAAAACAAGGCAGCTTTGTTCTGGGTCCCCCTGTCGGTCTGTCAGTGTGTTTGTGTGACAAGATGTATTTAAAAAACAAAACACAACCAAAAAAAAAAAATAAACACAGGAACCAGTCCTATACTAAAAAATCTAATTTGTCGTACAGAACAGCAGAATATACAGGCCAGAAAACACCCCTACAATAATGTTGCCGTACATTATGTAGCAACATACACACACGTAGCGTTTAGCGACACACAGGCGAACACATGTATGTGCAGGCTGGGCAGCGGCGGCCTCCGAAAAAAAGCCTTTGCTCAGGACTGCATTTGAGGGAGGACAAAAACATACCGTGCACTCCTTTTTGCAAGAGTTTGAATTATTTGCAAGCACACCCCACCTAAAAAGAACCTATTTCTATTCTAACTGAGAAGGAAAATGTCTCTTTGTAGCCTAAAACTGCCAAACAAGACTTATTTTTAGGTTCAACCAGTGTTCCAGGGATCAGATTTTCCTCTTGGGGCAATTATGCAGTACTAAAGATATACATACTTTTTCTGTTTTTTTTTTTTTTCTTTTTTTTTTCTTTTCTTTTTTTTTTTTTTTTTTTTTTGGTCAGAGGTTCAGATTTCCTTCCCAGAATGACATAGTGCAGCAGATTCTCAACAGACACGTCTCTACCAGAAAAACGAAAAAAAAGTCTTTTTCCCTACGGGATTCAAACGCACCGCTGTAGCAAAATGCCTTAGAGTGGAAAAAAAAAAAAAAAACTAGAGGAAAAGAGCGGCCGCAAAACCGGCAAGTCGTTTAAAAATCAAAAATGAAAGTTGTGTAATTTACCCCGCGCCCTCGAACCAAAATAGAACTAACAAAATAAAGTGAATGTAGTCATAGTTTAAACATTGTCTGTACTGTAGCTGGATCATTTACAACAAGTTTAAACCCCTTACAAATAACATTAAAAAAAAAAAAAATCTCATTGGTTGAGATGTAAGCCCTGCTTAGATCTGATTGGCTGCTTCAGTTGAGTCCCACCCCCCCGAATCCTCCGCCTTCGTCGTCCTCTCTTCCTCTTTCGCCCTCGTTCCTTCCCGCCGGCCTTCACTTTTCCTCTCGTCTCTTCTTTCCTCCGCTCTCTTTCTTCCGCGCTCCTCTCAGGGATTATGGGATTGCTCTCGGGCTCCTTCTCCTCCTCCTCTTCTTGCCGAAGGCAGGCGGAGGCGGGAGGTGGCGCAGGGAGAGGAAGAAGAGGGCGAGGAGGAAGAGGAGGAAAGCAAAGCAAAGAGTGAGGGGAGGGAGGGGAATGAGAGTTGCCTGGATTAAGACCACTTACATGTTCACCTTCATTTCCATCGGTTGTAATCTTATGTTTGAATTAGAGAAGTCTGATTTGATGGTCTGGTGCTGAGCAGAGCTGTGATTGGCCGGGAATCGAAACACTTGGACTGATGTCACATTGGACTGAGGGGACGAGCCAATCACTGATGAAATCGACCCGCAAACCACTCGTTTTAAAACGTCGAAAATAACAGGAATTCAAACGTCTAGATCCAGGCAACGAGGGAGGAGGAAGCTCTTGACCAGGAAGGAAGGAAGGAAGGATGGAAGGAAGGACGAGAAGGCCGGGAGACAGAGGTGAGGGCCTACCGGAGGAAGCGGCAGAGATGAGAACAAACAAGGTTCAATGAGGTTTCATGGAGAACGTCTGCATCCCCCTGACAGACAGAGAGAGAGAGATCGACTGAAGAGAACGGAGGGAAGGGCAGAAAACTAAAGAGATGGGGAGGAAGGATGAGAGGCGAGGGCCGAGGATGGAGGAGAAGGATGAATGGATGGAGGGGGGAAACGTTGGGACGCCATCATTTCTTCTGTGGCGTGGAGAGCTTCTGCATCCCTCGGATCTTGTCGAGCAGCTCTGAGACGAAGTCCTGCAGGGAGGAGGGAGGGACAAAACACACACAGCGATTGGAAAAAAAGAAATCGCACTCAAAAGATGTGTAGTTACAGAGTGAGGGGATGAGCAGAGGAAAGAAAAAGAAAAAGAAAGAAAGAAAGAAAGAAAGTTTTACCTCAGTAGGCTTAAAACAGTCAACCAGTAAGTCCTGCAACACAAAAAGACACTATTAAATTATATATTGTTGTTAAGTTGCTTGCATGCATGTTTCTGAGTGTGTGTGTATGTATGTATGTGTGTGTGTGTGTGTGTGTGTGTTCGCATCTCACCTTGACTCTGGCTGCCCGTTCAACGTCACTGGGCATGTCCAGCAGTTCATCCACATCTATCTCCAGCTCTGGAATAGCCTCCTCCTATAACACACACACACACACACACACACACACACACACACACACACACACACACAAAGACAGAAGAAAGTGCATTGAGGAACAAAATCCACCTTAAATCTTGTCTCACAAACGCACACACACACACACACACACACACATATTTTGATGGTTTGCAAAGCTGCATGTAAGAGACAAAAGACGCCAGCTCATAATCAGCAAAACCCACTGCTTGTACACACACACACACACACACACACACACACACACACACTTTTTTGAGGCTCCTCATGAGCACTTCCATATTTTGTGACGACTAATATAGAATAATGTGAGTGATGCAAAAACACAATGTGTTCCTATGTGGTGTTTTGTGCTGTCAGGTGGAGGGCCGGTGCTGAGCACTAGGGGGCGCCGCCTTCCCATCACCTCACATGCACTGTACCTCACATGACAGAGAGAGAGAGAGGAGCGGACAGACAGAGAGAGAGAGAGAGAGAGAAACAAAGAGGCAAATTACAGACAGACTGGCTGTGAGATTATTCATCCGTGGAACTATTAGCGAAGCACGAGGGTCAATTAAGAGCAGCTTCTGATTCCCAGAAACAGAGCAGGAGACGGGATAAATCGAGACAGAGAGACAGAGAGACAAAACAGAGACAGACAAAAAACACAAACAGGAGATTGCTCTTTAAAGCCACAGTCTCACATTTTATTTTGGCTAAATCGGTTTTAGGCCTGCTCACGCTGCTTGTAAATGAACCACAGAAGAAAATGCAGTTTTACACAAAAGTCAAATTACAACACACACACACACACACACACACACACACACACATAATGTAGAAAAACCAGAGTGGATGGAGCACATAAAGAGATTCATCACCGAGACAAGGAGGCAAATGTAAATCACTAACAGATAACACACACACACACACACACACAGAGGAGACAAGAGGAGTAGGACTACAGAGATAAGGCAAATAATGGTGAACACACACTTACCCCCTGCCCTGTGTGTGTGTGTGTGTGTGTTAGAGGTGAATGATACTGTTATTATTGCGAGTAATTTTACAGATATTGCGATATGACTCATAAAATTGATGATACTGTGATTTTTACTGGCGTCTGAGTATAATTTGTACACCTCTGTTGCACCACAACACTTCATTTCTAACAATGTTTTGTTTCTCTCTCTCTCTCTCTCTCTCTCTCTCTCTCATTTTCCCTCTTCCTCCTTGCCACGCCTCCTCTCTTTCTCCAACGTGTTCTTTTCCTCCGATCAGGCGGCGTCGTTCAATAAAAAGTGGTTTTATAGTCTCGCTCTCCCTCTCTCTCCCCATCTGTCTCACTTACACACATTGGCTCAGTGTGTGCTGTCAAAGCGGTTCACAACTGGCTACGGCGACGCACACACACACACACACACACACACACATACGCGCGCACGCAGACACACACTCATTTCCAGCTCAATTGCTACCCTATATTCATGTCATTCTCTGGTAATCTCTCTCTTTCACTCTCGTCCTCCCCCTCAGTTAGAGTTGCCCACACCAGCTGTCTCTGCACCTGCCCAACTGCCCCCTACCACAACACACACACACACACACACACACTTACACACACACACTTACACACAGAGTCAAGTATGCTTGCGAGCTGACACAAACACACACTGACAGACCAGCACACTGGCTCATTTTCAAAGATGCATGCATACTGTGTGTGTGTGTGTGTGTGTGTGTGTGTGTGCCACATTAACCCCATGTTAAGTTCTTTGCTGGGAAAAACTCCTCAGCCGCCAAGACATCCTTTCTATATTACACACACACCTCGCTCACACACGGATTAAAGAATTATTAAACGGGCATTAATAAGTCTGAGCGGGATACAGTGTGTGTATGTGAGTGTGTGATGGGGGGGGTGTGTGAGGATTTAATTCTGAGCAGGAGCCTGTGTGTGTGAGATAGTGATGAAGGTGATGGACAGACATGCTGTCAGCAGAGTGGGAAACACACACACACACACACACACACACACATACAGTCACAGCAGAACAAGCCGATATTCAGATAGGTGTGCTGTATATAAGCAGACAAAAAGGTGCGTGTACACACACACACACACACACACACACACACACACACACACACACACACACACACACACACACACACACACACACACACACACACACAGACATCGACAAGCTGATGCTGCAGACATATTAAAGCTGTCTGATTTACACACACAGACTGGGGAGTGTGACACAAAGACTGCAGCACAACATGTGGGCACCATGTGCTACTACCAGAGAGAGAGAGAGAGAGAGAGAGAGAGAGAGCAGAAAGAAAGAAAGAAAGAAAGAAAGAGAGAAAGAAAGAGAGAAAGAAAGAGAGAAAGAAAGGCATTATTTTATTATTTATCCCCAACATTAGTCATGAAACATACTGTAGTGTTGCTGTATGTGGGAAAGACTGTCTCAGCATACTACACAATAACTGCTGACTGAGTTCATTTATTTTTAGTTTAACCTTTTCGTCGTCTCCATATGATCGCTGCATGCTTCTGCAGCTCTTTAGTCTAATATCTTCAATTTCTACCACGTTTTTTTTTTTTTTTTTTTTTTTTGTACAAACTGCCTGATCAGCTTTGGCTCAGCTGCTCTCTCCTCCGTTTAAGCCGGCGGTTGAAAATGAGTTGAAAATCAAGAGAGGGTGCTAAATCGCGGGGGGAGGGAGCGCCGACAGGAAGGAAGGTAAGAGGTTAAGGAGTGTGTGGAGAAGCGAGGGAGCGAGGGAGCTGTCGAGTGGAAGAGAGAGCGAGGAGAGAGAGGGGGGAGGAGGAGGAGCTTTGAAAAAGGCCGGAAGACAAGCTTCAGAGAGGAGACACAAAGAGAGCAGGGAATCACAAGGGAGGGTTTCAAAATAAACCTCTAGAGTGGCTTACTGGACTTTTTTTTTTTTTTTTTTTTTTTTTTTTTGGGCTGGCTGTAGATTTGACACAACCCCAAATGAGGCTTAAAGATGGCCGCAAGGCATTAGCACAAACTGTGGGTTTGTATGAAAAGTAGTCCTGTCTGGAACATATTCAAAGCGGCCTGGAGTTAAAAAAGAAGGCAAATCTGATTCATCCCCTCTTCACTGGGAATCTTCCAGTCCCTCCTAAAAAAAACAAACATTTGCATCGCCGTTTGGCTCTTTGATGCACTAAAATAGTTACTCAGCGATTTGATAGAGATGCATGCGCAAGCTAATGGGGCTGAAAATTATTTTTAGCGAGCGGTTTGCGACATAACAGCAGGTGATTTTTCAGGGAAACGGCCTCGAGCTCCATTTGTTTACACTGAGATTGCTTCACTCCATCTCAACTAAATTACTTGAGAAAGAAGCACTTCCATGTCATAATGAAACAAACTTCTTAGAAATATCTCAATATTATGTAGTCCTAAAACACACACACACACACACACACACACACACAGGCACACATACATACAGCCAGTACTGCAAGAATATAATACATGTAAAATCCAATGTCCAATGTCCAAAATCCAATTACAATGTGATGCACGGAGACAGAGAGAGAGAGAGATAGAGAGAAAGAGAAAAGCAGAAACACTGTCTGGAGGCTGCTTGCAGAATAGAGAAGAATGAGATGTGACAGTATGAGAGCGTGTTTATGTGTTTGTGTGTGTGTGTGTGTGTGTCATAGTACTGTTTTTCTGAAAGAAGGCTGTGTGGCGGCTGCAAGCTTGGACAGATCAAATACCAGATACTGCTCCCTCGCCGGACACACACATAAGCTGCACACACACACACACACACACACACACACACACACACACACAAGTAGGTCAGCACCCTCACATTACAACAAAAAGGGCTATCACGAGTATTGGAAACATCTCCAGAGAGGAAATGGAGTCCGGGGTTTCCTCAGGCAAGAGAAGGTTTACCCGCTGTCTAATGATCTGCCTTTTTTTTTTTAGCATGTTTCTTCAAATAAACTAATCAGTTTATTCAACAGAGCTATGCAACTTCAAATCTATTAAAAAAAACCTCAACACCTGTAAAGCTGATTTACTCATGTCCATCAACAACTCCTTGAACACACAACGCGGCCTCAGGCAAAAAACAGGCCGATAATCCATCTGCAGCCGCCGACACTTGAGCGACGCAGGTGCTCAGTATGGAAAACGTCTGGGTGTAAACATATCAGTAACGGCATTGGAAATTCCCACCGGCCACCAGTGAAACGCCGTGAACTCCAACATCCACTTTGGCAGGTATCCAAGCATCATTTGATAGCCCCTCATGTCTATTTTAAGTTGGTCAAAATGGACCGGGGAGATGATCAGAGAGGCGCTGAATTTTGTGACCCCGTTGCCAGAATAAAATGCTGCCATTTTCTGTTTTTACAAACCAAGAAATATGTTGAAATGCCAACGTTTCTGCACCAAAAAATTGTTGCATATCAACATTTAGACTTCTATAATGTTCACTAATATGAGCTAGAGAACATTAGGTAGCAAACATTACCTTAAATTGTTTGTTTATTTATTATCCACTACTCAGCACCTTACTTGTTTAGTTTAGTTTATTTTATTTTATTATCCATCACTCAGCACCTTAACTGTTTATTTATTAGAAGTGGTGATTCCATGGGGCCAAATCAAGTCGGACAATTGCCGAATCCCATTACCGGGCGTCGGGTTCTGCCACTTGGTTTTCCTGGTTCCATGGTTTCAAGCTTACCCTGTGCCACACCATCTACTATGTGTATATTTCATTTTTCATATTTATTATTTCATCGGTATATCTT
The DNA here is from genome assembly GCF_902150065.1 of Myripristis murdjan. Taxonomy (NCBI): domain Eukaryota; kingdom Metazoa; phylum Chordata; class Actinopteri; order Holocentriformes; family Holocentridae; genus Myripristis; species Myripristis murdjan. The sequence continues at coordinate 19,724,126 of NC_043997.1, forward strand.
ACATTTCTTACATTTCAACACTTAAACATCTCACATTCTTAGGCTACTTTATTGTATATACTTAGCCCTTATTGTCTTTAGTGTATATATTTCGCATATTTAGTCTCTATTGTATATACTTTTAATTTTAATTTTATTTTATGTTTTTATTGATGATGCTGCTGTAACGTGTGAATTTCCCAGTTTGGGATCAATAAAGTATACCTATCTATCTATCTATCTATTGTATGCTGATACACTGCTAAAGAAATAAAAATCCAAGTCCATATTGAGTGTTGTGATGAAGATGCAAGCCCAAACCGGGTCAGCTGAGGTGGCTTCATGTTGGAGTGTGCAGGTACAAGGATTCCACTGTGTGTGTGTGTCTGCCAGGGATAACAGATTACAAAACTCAGAGCTATGATAGTATCTGTGTGCTGTTATGTGCTGGTGCATGTGTGTGTGTGAGGGTAAGAAAGAAAGCCGAAATGAAGCAACATACATTAGGTAAGTGTGACGCCTTGACAATTCCGTAATTAACACAAACCAAAATGTCTCTTCATAGCAGCGTCCCGGGAGCAAAATAACTTAAAGCGGGGCTCCACGGCCTAACGAGAGCCAGTCAGGGGGTGCATATCATGAATACGTCTGAAAACGCCTGTGCTCAGGAATTTATTGTGAAAAGTTCATTAGCAAGTTTGCATTTGCCTCGGTCTGAGCCATCACCTCTTGGACTCGGTTCAAACTGGATGATGGATAGTGAAACACTTGCCTTCCCTACTGCCGCAATAACAGAGAAGTCGACTTGAGGCTGGCGGACGGCCCGCGCTTGTAAAAAGGAAGGAGAGATGTTTTGGCTAGCGTGGAAACAGAGGGAGAGAGAGCGGGAGGAAGGAAGTTGGGGACCGAGGTAAAGAGACGGTGGGAGCAGAACGGAAGGAGGAAGGAGCAGGAAAAGTGGGCCCGGCCGCGTGGCGCTCACACAAAGCTGCCATACACTCCACTTTCCGTGTGTGTGTGTGTGTGTGTTTTCTTCTCAAACTGCATGTTATGCATCCATCAGCACAAAGTAAACCAGATTCAGCTGCACTTCTACTCCTGTTTGTTCACTTAGTGTATCTCTACTAAGGGTCACTCTATAATAAGGTCCGCCCTGGTTTATATATATGTGTGTGTGTGTGTGCACACGTATAGCCCATAATAACTACTACCCTCGGCTTGGTTGACTTGGTACAGTGACGCAGGTACAAAAAATGCATGAGTGTTCATAATGGCTCTCTGCAGCATAGCTATACATACACACACACTCACACACACACACACACACACACACACAAACACACACCCAGCCAGTCTGTAGGGAATGCAAGAACTGGCATTGCTGACATGGTTTCAGTGTTAGCGTGTGTTTCAGTTTTCACAGCTGAGAGAACATAGTGTCCACACACACACACACACACACACACACACACACACACCATTTTTACAGTCCTGTGTCAGTAGCGAGGCTAAAACGCGATGTTGGTATCAGAGTTTCCGCAATACTACCTCGGAATCCAACAGTCGCGTGTAATCCGACTGAAATCAAAACAAGGCGGTGAAGTTTTCTGCCTTTTTTTTCCCGCACCAAAATGATGTTAAATGTCTTTAATGGGAAAAATTGGATTGTTATCGCGGTCATTTTTGTCTAATGGCCCGAGTCGAATGGCTCGAGACTCATTAGTCCGGTACAAGTCATAAATCATCCAGAACTGGGTCAATACATAAAAGTTCAGCAGCTCCAATCGGTATCAGGTTGTCGCTCACACACACAGAGATCGCCATCTCCGTGAGTCATGTGTGTTAAAAACAGATAAAGGAGGATGAAAGGAGATACAGATGAAAAAAAAGATGAAGAGATAGAGAAAGTTTGATTTCAAGGAGTAAAAATCTTGATGAGATATTTAAGGTCAAACAAACAAGAGGAAAGATACTGCTTGTAACCGCTACCGACATCACTTTCCAAGTCCAAGTGAGCAGCGGTTTAGATAATTACACACTATTCACGAGGCGGGGTCGTTTTATGAAAATGAATGACATCAAGACAAAGTTAATGGCATTGATGGTCCTTCCCAAGATTCGCTCCCTTTTTTTCCCCCGTTATCTTTGGGCTTCTCTGGGGAGTTTTTCGTGCTTGCTTTGTAGATTGAAGTCGGGGGGTGTACTCCTGTTTTGTTTGCTGTAAACATGTGGGCCTGTAAAGCCCTTGGAGAACGTAAACAGTCATAAATAAACTCAAACTGGAACTTGCATTTTCCCCGGTGGAAATATGAAGACGTAAAGCTGAAGCTGAATTGTTTCTCCCGTCTGCTCACGACCTTAAAGAAGCGCTGCGATTCATGTTTCAGTTTATTTTTTTCGCCGCGGTTCCCACAGACGACCTGTCAATCAAACAGCGTGTCTCTGACTGTGACGTCTTTTTTTTTTTTTTTTCCTGATTTTCTGCGGATGGAGTTTCTCTTTTCTTTGCCTGTGCAGCCACGGTGGCTATCATCGCTCGTGCTCACTACCACTCTCTTCTGCTTCCCCTGTTGATTCCAAACAAATGAGAAACGTAAAACACACCACTTCCTCTGCGCAAGAGGCTTTTTCTCAGTAAAGTTTTCATGAACTGGATATGGCATGAATCACTATTGTGTTAGCTCAGATGGCAGCAGAGAGTAGGAAAAGCAGAAATGTCACAGGTTATTGCTTGAAGATTTTGCTATCATAATCATCCCAGTTGGTGCTCCGATGTGCCAATTACCAATGATAAAAGGTTAATTATTGGGCCTTCTTCTACTACAAGTGCCATCTGACTAAAATAGACTGATGGAGGAGAATGGTGGAAAAACACTGGACTAAAACCGTCTGTCTTCTCTTCCCCTGTTCTTTAATCTTTATGTCTCCTCTGATGCCTTTCTTCTCCTGTTTGTATTACAGCATTGTGTTGCTCTGCACTGTATTGTTCTCTTAGAAATCACCATGTGTGTGTGCGTGTGTGTGTGTGAGGGCAGCTGATCATGTCTTATGGGCTGCCTTGCCGCTGGAATGACATTGTCCAGGAGTGAGAAAGACAGCGAGAGAGCCAAATAAGGGTCAACAAGGGTTTGGGGATTAGATATGCATTGTGTCTGTCATCGCCTGTTGCTTTCCATCTCCTCTATCTCCCGCTCTCGCACACACACACACACACACACACGACTGCTTAACAGGAATCTGCAGGTCTTAGAATAACAAACACGCTACTTTGGTCGGCTTCCCCTGTTGGTCTTTCCACTTGAACACCTACGATCGCGTTTTTACATCGCAGAACTCCGCTTTTGATATGTTTGGTGTCCCAAGATAAAAGGTTTGAAAGCCACTGAAGTATGGCTGGGGCCACTATCTCGCTACTGGTGCCTGGCAGTGAAAAGATTAACATAGCAGAGCGCCCAGCTACTTCCTGTCTGGTCATGTGACCTCGGGAGATAGCGGGGGAGGGAACGGGTGAAGATATCCATGGGAAATGGCGGCCCGAGCATGTGTGTGTGCACCTCAGAGAGTTAAGATAAAGACTTTGAGAGGACAAAGATGACAGAGAGGGGGAACAAGACTGAGAGAAAATGTGTGTGTGTGTGTGTGTGTGTGAGTGCGTGCATGTGGATGTGAGCACAAACACAATTAAGATAAGTGATGACTGGCTATTCTAATGAAAATGTGGCCTCAAACTCAACCATGAACCAGCACAGTCAATAATCAATACAATGCAATACACTTAATCCAGTCTGCGTGTGCGTATGTGTGCGCCTACATCTTAGTGTGTGTGTGTGTGTGTGTGTGTGTTTTTGAGTGTATGTGATGTGGACCTACATCTCTATTGCACATCTAATCAGCTGGATGTGCTTCCTCCCAGGAAGAATATAATGTCCTGTTTTGAATCGTATGAAAAACAGAGCGAAAGCGGGGCGGGAGGCAGAACAGACGACAAAGTGCCACTTCATGGCCTGTTCACAGCAACGACAGAGAGTATAAAGTCTAATTATTATTCACAATTATTCGTTTATTTGATCCTTTCTCTATTTTGTTGCATCTTGCAGCTAGAAGTGAAGTTTGATATTGCCAACACTTCTTTTGTTTGCTTTAATCATATTGGAGCGAGAAGAGGGTAATGTTAATAACACCATGAACAATACTGACAGAGGGCAATCTTAGAAACAGGACTTTAGTTTAAAATAATAATAATTTGTTAATCCCACCTCTACATGCAGCTCTATGGAAAGAGAGACAGCTATAGTTATTACGTGGTATTGTTGTCCCTTGCCTTTGTTTATCCTTAGGCTATTTTTAATTACAGTGATTCATTAAGGTCAACTTTTAACACCTTGAGATGTGCTAAATGTCCAAAATGTAAAGGTAAATTACTCCTTGCAGTCCAAATTGTCAGTGAAGTCCATGTGGGCGTGGAAGCTTCACATTCTGTGGGCTTCTTGTTGCTTATTATGGAAGCACGCTTTGCCAACAAAGCTCTCAAAATATCCTGTATCTTTAAATAGCGTAAGAACGTCTAGCTCGGTAATAAGTAGGCAGATAAGTAGGTGGAGGTAGCTGTGAGGTAACGGCCGGGCTCATATTCACCGCACAGACGTGTGTCCTACAAGCGCTCCCTGTCCACTCTGCAGCTCTTTGGGCCGCGCTGCTATCTCAGGACAGATAAAAATGCAAATCGCGGAACAGGAGAGTTCTCTCATGTAAAGTAAAAAGAACGAGAGCAGAGTGCGGTGATAGTGGTGTGGGCAGGCTTTTGTGTCCCAGCGCAGTGTGGGCTGCTGTAGGCTCGCTGCAGAGCGGAGCCAAACCAAACAAGCCACAAATACACAGCCTGGATCTTCTTATGATGCCTGGAACCATCCACCACTCTAATTACACAGTAGGCAGAGTAGTTTTGGACGTTCTCGTACTGTAATTAGGTGACAATAGCATATATATAGCTTTAGTGGAGTCCAAGAGATGTGCAGGGCTATACAGTAAAGTGATGTTTTGGTAAAGGAAGGAATGGCTCGCTCAAACCAGAGCTACTGATTGACTGTGGCTGGACCGTGGGTGCTATGTTGCTGTCTCCACTCTAAAAATTAGGGCTAATGGGTGAAAAAATGCAACAGTATTCTCCGTAACATCACCATGGTGATACTCAGCATTTTAATGATCACCTATCACTCTTTCCTTGGTGCTGACAGGAAGCAGCAGCACAACATGCATATATGATCCTATGAAAAGTGCCACATGGTCAAAGTCAAAACGCAGCTTCTGCTTCTAACCACAGTGTCTTAAGTTCAAGTTTAATGCTCGCTCTCCATGTATAGCCTCCACCCAGGACACACACGCCCATACAGGGTACACACATGGCCCTGCTGCAACATTTCATGAATATTCCTCGACTTTCCATCAATAAATTGAGGCACTTCTAAAAGTGTGATTCCTTCCTGGTTTCTTGATGTGTTTCTAAAGAGCTGATGAGCAGGTGGGTTTGTGGATAAACACTGGTCTCTGCCATCTCCTCGACAAGTGATCCATTTGTAAAAATTTCCTGATATTCCCGAGAACATTCAATGTCGAGATCCCTTTACAAGCAAGTTTGAATTCGATCCAGTATCTGTGTTGCAACTGGATCGCCAATAGTCACTGAGCTAAAATCGGCATAACCCCGTGGCTTCACCACCCACTTCTTCCCAAAATCTGTTCTCAGTAAATGTTGTGGGTTGATCAGCATTTAGCCGTTCACAGCGTTTGCTCATGAATATTAATTACTCACGGGTGGTTACTTCCACTTAGCGCCGAAAACTGACTTGTGTGTGGAAAGGACAGAGACAGTCGGAATAGTGGAATAAAAACAAATACACACAAGTTGCTGTTAAACCCATTATAGAAGTATTCAATAGTGTTAAATTAGTGGGATCTTTAATTCCATGACAGTGTGAAAGCTCTTGCCCTCACATGTGCATACACTCACACATCCACATGCACCCTTTGCCAAAAAAAATCAGAGAGCTGCAAAGTAGAATGTCACCCGACCCCTGACCCCCGCTAACAACTGCCGGTGGTTATAGCTGCACGCCGCACGGCTGGATGATTCATGGTTCGGCTGCTTTGGCCTGGCTGAACGGTTCAGTGATTTCTCCGTGTTGACTGGACATGTCTGTGCCGCAGAGAGAGAGAGAGAGAGAGAGAGAGACACTCCTCTGGTCCCTCAGGGTCACAACCAGCCCTGGGAAGACTTGTACGGCCAACCGCACAGTTAGCCTGCCCCACTATCACACTTCCCAACAGGCACGCTACAGAAATCACATGACGCCGTCCACTGTCGAGTGATGTGCTGCTAGTCAGCCAGCTGTCAAGTGCATTCACAAGTAATGGCCCGTGACATTTTCGTATGAATAAATGTCAGTAGTGCTACTCTGTATCGCAAACTGATATAGCACAACGGTGATTTAACCTATTTCCAGAGAAATATATCAAAGTATACCATTTTATTCACAGGTTTTCACAGCATTAAACACTGGCTGGGTTGAAGCGAATAAACATGTTTCTTGAACACAGGGTAACTATGTTGAAGGAGACAAAAAATCAAAAAGCACACCAGATGACCTAAAGACATTTCTATAGGATGTCGTTGGACAGACATTTTTTTAGACGACCACACACTTCCTGCCTCAGGTTAGTGCTGAAACTTCTCCAAGATATAGAGGGAAAGGGTATCAGGATTTTCAGCTTTCATTCACCTTTTCCGGGGCAACACATCATGATTCGCCTATAAATACTTGGACGGGAACCCAGCTTGTATCTCTCTCTCCCTCTCTCTCTCTCTTTCTCTCTCTCTTCCACCCACTCTAGTTATAAAATCCCACTTTCATCCAGCAGAAATATGTGAAGCAGGCAGTAGTCAAGTGCTGACCCTGCACCCTCACCCTCCATCTCCTCTCTGCAGTCGGTCGTTTCTGCAGCAGAGAACAGAGGCCAGATCTGTGGAGACGATTGGAGCACTTCACGAATTAATACACGGACTGCTATGTGTGTGTGTGTGTCTGTGTGTGTGTGTGTGACTTAGGAGAGTGCTGCATGTGTCTTCAGAGAATTGGAAAATGTAGCCCGCGGTGCTCTAACAAATTGATTTTTCCTTCTACTTCCATTGATTACTAATTAACATGAAAGTAAATGAGTGAAAAATACTTGAGAGGAAGACAAGAGAGGGTGAGACCGAGACAGACAGACAGACAGACAATCACAGACAATGTAGTCTGCAATCACAAGACACATATCTGTGCCTTGGAGGCCACACACACACACACACACACACGTCTCCTCTCCAGGCCAAAAAAGTCATTACCACTACAATTGGAATGAAAGAGGAGATTATGTGCAGATTAAAGTGAGAATGGATACAAACAGGGATTATAGCAGATTACCATTATGTCACACTTGGCAAGTACTTGTAACTCAACCAACAGCCCCAAAACACTCATTCATTCATTTCCAACTTTATTCACTGAATGGTAAGCACCTTTATTTGGGTGATTCCTACCAGGAGTGCATTCTGGTGATTTGGTGTCATTTCAATCACTTCCCTGTTATTTCTCATCCCCTTTTCTACAGAATATTTCCACACCAGCTGGTGAATTTCATTCATTGTGTCATTACTGGGATATAAAGCACATTATAATTCTATCACCCAGATCAGTGATCAGTGTCACCTTTGACTTCACAATCGCTGGGAACATATTGGGTCATCTAATCAGTTAATACTTTGGTCCATTTCCAGGTTTGCTCAAACAGCCATGGGATAAAAAATCATAATCCGTAGATATTCAAGTAGATTATCAGACAGGGAGAAAGTCAGACGGGCACGATGTAAAATAGTCAATGTCCCGTAATCAGAGACTCTCGATGGTTTAAGTCAAGCATTAGGATTCAAGATGGTGCCAGCGTTTTCCTCTCTCTGATAATCCATTTGGCTATTTATCTGTCTCTATTTGTTTTCCACTTCTTTCCAGATCACGATGAAATGTGCTTAAACGTTGCTCGTCTGTAACTAGACGTGCTGCTGCTGTCTCGGTCAGGTCTCCAGCGGGGAAAGAGATCCTTGCTCTCATCAGCATTGACCCGGTTAAATTAAAAATTAATTAACGGCGCTACAGCAGACAGTGGACAGGCCCGCTCCGGCATTTTAGTTGTTGTTTTATTCCCTTCCATTCCTCTCTATATTTAATCGCGTGAAAGGACAGAGAGAGAGGACACTACGTCAGCATCAGACATCTAGAGTTGTAGTTTGGTGAAGTTTGTTGCGTGCTGTAGATGTCAGAGGCATTTCTCATCCATAATGAAACATCGCCCAGACAGTCAGACAGTGCCTCTGTCTGCCCCAACATGATTCATTCATTTATTTATTTCGCACGCTGATTTCCTCTTTCATCTGTATGTTAATTCATTCTAAAGTTTGTTCAGTAGCGGGATCCAATCAGTTCAGACAGGATGATTATGCCACAGTGGATGGCACAAAAATAAATTGACTATGACAGACCTCATCGTCCATTTCACTCTTTCATTCATGTATTTATTTCATTCAACTATCGATCTGTGTGTGTATTCATGTGTGTAAAACGGCCTGTTTTGACTCTTTCAGGCACCTCTGTAAGATCTTATAATATAAAACGGAAACAATAAGTCAAAGACTGAACATTTCTTAACTGATTTTTTCACTTGTTCATCAATTCCAATGCATGTGTGTGTGTGTGTGTGTGTGTGTGTGTGTGTGAGAGAGAGACAGAGAGAGAGAGAGAGAAAGAGAGGCTCCCTTCCTGTTGAATCAGCAAGTTGTAATCAATCCGCACATAGGTACACTTTGCCCGAATATGGTTACATGTTCCTTCCTGCTACGAAACTAATTACTGTTTCCATGGAAACCGGTATAAAAGCTCTTAAGGGTAATAACAGGGATTTAGAGGGTAGGTAGCAGTTTTAAGTCAATGTGTGTGTGTGTGTGTGTGTGTGTGGACCATGAATAAGAGTAACTAAAACCAACATTTGACACATGCTCTTTAAACTGTGTGTGTGTTCCTCTGCAGCACAAACCTATGAAAAAACAGATTAAGCATGAGTCAGCTGCCTCCATTCGACAGACACAGGACATATTTAGAGAGAGAGAGAGAGAGAGAGAGAGAGAGAGAGAGAGGGGTCAGTTGGCTGTTCATATACAAGTGCTGCATACAGTATTTTTACTCCACTTCTATTTTCACTTGAGAGCATTAAATTGATTCCCAGAGCTGCCTGCTCAATAAGACGACCATATAAGTAACACCAATTATATAAGAGACTGAGCGAGCAGCAGCCTGACTCTTTCATCTCACTGACCTGTCTGCCCCTGCATTTCCTTTACATTCATTTAGCCGCAGTTGGCTTCATCGCCAGCTAGGGAAAAACTAAAATGATACGAGACTATACGATACTGTCTGGGATTTTGGATATCGATAATATGGCATAAGGGTTGGCTACGTTACAGTAAAGAGATGCAATTTTCTGAACTTATTGTGTTCTTGTTGCTCAATTGTTTGCCTCTAAATGTTTGGCCATCACATCCACGTTACTAGTGACTTCTTATCAAATATGTTTTGTGTGTAAAGCACCAATAGTCATCCCTACAATATTGTCACAACATCAATATGAAGGTTTATGGTCAAAGATGTGATTTTGTCCATATCACTATCATATTTCTTTAAAGGAAAAATCCTTTAATCAATACTTTAATTAATCAGTTATTACTCTGAGCAGTAGTTTCCGCCCCACATCTACAAAATATTCACCAGTCTCTCTGGATCAACCACTGAGTGAGATAAGTAATGTTGTCACCTGTGTCAGACAAACAAGACATAATTATACAACAGAAGTGACTGGTGATAGTATTCTTCCACCTCTCTCAGATGTTTTGTAAGTCTATCATCTTTATTGGCAGATGATTTGCCTTTCAGCCTGCCAGCTGTCTGTCCATCTGCCCACCCGTCCACCCATCCATCATTCTCCGCCTGGAGCCTCTCGGAGACAGAGTTTGGGCACTGCAGTTTTCACTGGCAGCCATATTTACACTTCAGCCCTGCTTTCACGAAGCTAAGTAGCCGGTAATACTACGAAAGCCTCACATACTTCTCGCTGCAGTGATGTCATGGATTCTGCCTGCCCCTAATCTGGACAAACTCTCGTCAACGGCTTTGTGTCTGTTCCTACCTGCTGGGAGGTACACATCTCATGCAGGTTGGGAACAACTCCGCCGTTAAATACAATTTATCTGGACATAAAACAGTGTTAAAAAAGGAGGACACCGTGGAGCGTTTGTGTAGAATTACAATACATTTCTTGCAAGAAGCACTGCAGCACCTTGAATACACTTTGTAGACGAAGAGACCGTCAGACATAAAGTCAATAAAGTATTAAAGCTATGTCTGCTTCTCTTGCAGTTAACCAACAGCTTTGGCTTCTGCGCTAATGCAACTCCTGGGAGTAAATACACGCCTGAGTGGATCTGTGTTACCTCACTCAACCTGGGTTAAGACTGAGGACAGCCAGCAGTTGGCATTACTAAAATAGACTATGTGCGGGTAATGATGCCATACTAAGAACCCATGCCAGCTGTCACCAGCTACAGTCCAAAGTATTTACGATTGGGATGAAGTTGGGTGTATTGGATCAGTGGGCTGAACTTTAGCGTTTATCTGGTCATGTTGTTTTAATATGGTCCGAACATAGACGCCAATAAAGACGCAGCACCAAGAGAACCATATCATAGCTGTAATACTACCCCATTTCCATAACTATAACTCCGCTGTGCCGCTATAAAACACTCAAGTGTGTTAGGCTATAGCTTTTATAGAGCAGATACTCTGAGAATATAGTATGCGCTGTCATAAAAGCTTTTTCAAGGTTGTGTAAATGCATATTGAAAAAAAAACAAAAACAAAACAAAGCAAAAAAAAACAAAAAAAACAATGAACGCACCATTTCGTTTTCTGGTTTCCACAGGGTTGGTATGGCAACCAATTGGGCACAACCAGTAATTACACATCTTTCATCAAGCAGATTGCTTGGCTGACACGACATAATACACTGCAGAATACAAGTGTACAAATACAATAATGAGCACAAAGACAATGCTTTTCATTCTTAGCTGCATTTGTGTCACAATATTTAAAGTGGAACTGAACTCAAACAAGTAATTGCCTTCCCATGGAACAGCTGCAGGCAGCTGAGTTTCTTAATCGAACCAGCTCCAAACTTGTCCTATATGAAAAGAGATCATTGATGTAGAACAGTTTTGTCCAAACCTGCCTCTCTTGGCTGAGAGCTGCAACCCAACCAGTTGAGAAGCTCCTCAAACATCACTAATACTGAAATATAATGCTTAGGCTTTGTGCTGTGAAAAAGGTACGTGCGAGTCAATCAGTGTGTGCACATTATGCAGGCTGGCACATGACCATGTGATTGTGGAGTGTATGACGCACAGATATGCTTCCTAAGAAACTGACAAACCATAAAAAAACCCCAAACCGATCCATAACTTATCCACTAAACAGTGACAGTTCAGACACCAAACTCATCCTGGTAGATCACTGTCTGCAGTGCTCCATGCTAACACTTTAGCATGCACTACATTGAGTAACACCTAAATGGAAAGTTACATTTCAGGAACTATTTCCGGTGAGTGGCCACATGTTCATTCACAGTGCAGTACACCGGCTTTAGTCCCCATTATCACTAATTATGGGAAGAGGGAAATAGTCCCTACTAATTCATAACACATATATTTGCCTCATATGTCTTTGTATCATGTATGAGATTTCATCAGCCTCCATACAGCTCTAGCTTTAAAGCTGCCACAAATTTTCATTTTGTCACTTTAGGGGTAATGTTAGTGACCTGTTATCATGCAACATGGTCTAAGCTAAAATATTATCAGCGAGCAGTGAAGTGAATAATCTATTGGAAACACATGGATGATTTTGGTCTCCATGTTCACGTCACGTTTTAATGACAGGTAAAACCTGCCGAAAAGAGCAAATTCCCAAAAATGGGTGTATTCATTAAACCTAACCCTACTTTAACATTAACCAAAGTTTACTTTTAACCTCACACTTAACTGATATTCCTGAAATAGAGTCAAAGTGAGGTCTAACCACAAAGTCTTGACTTCAAACACTCCAGAGTAGTTTTACATGTGCACACTTATTTCTGGGTGAGGCCAAGACAAGTGTGAGAGTGATATGGATCAACAGGTGTGTGTGCAGGGCAGGACATGGTGTGCTTTTGCGGGGAAGGTGGAGGTGGCATGCTCGTGCTGTAAATGTTTCTGTGTAGACTATATCGGTGTGTGTCTCCGTCTCTGTCACCAGCTTCCTGTGGCAGAACATGCTTGGACATTCCTCTGACAGTGACTCACATCCCTCATTTTCTCTCCATGAGCCTCCCTACATCCCTCGCTCTCCGTCCTCCTCCACTGCACGCTTTCTTTTGCGCAACACTCCTCCCTTCCTATACTACTCACTCGCTTACAAATGCAAACACACACTCCCGCTCTCACACCACTGTTCTTGGCGATCCTAGTCTTCACTAGCTAACTTCATTTATTCACTCACCATTACAAAAACACACACATGGTCAGTCAGTGGGTCAAGTTCAACGCTGACTCACCCCCCAGTCAGACAGGAAGGGAGTGTGAGTTCACCATAGAAGCACATGTAACCCATTACACGATGTGTGCATGTCCATATGTGTATGTGTGTGTGTGTGCGTGTGTGTATGTGTGTGTGTGTTTGTATGTGGGTGTTTACAAAGACACACTGGAGTCTTTCATTCCCACTGTGTAACAAGCCGTCTTTGTAGTCATCCTCTTTCACCCTCTTTTCACACACTGAGTGACATAGGGTAATACTGATTGGTATTCAGGCCTCTGGGTGTAAGTTTAAGCAAAAGTTGTGTTGTGCGTTTGTGTGCGTGCGCGCACATGAGGGTGCAATTTACAGTGTGACGTCGAGAAAGGAGGCCAACTTAATCCATGTCCGGCAAAGCCATGAAATTACAGCTGTTCCCTACTCAGGCCCCCCCAAATTGTTCTCAGTGTTTCTCAGGCACACACACTGTTATCCATCTTAGTTGTTTACTGACCTCCACCTGTACTTTCTTTAATTGTGGTGTTGTTTGACCTGCGACTGACTCAAAGTGAAAACAGGCCGTCTACTTCGGCACTGCAAAAACATGTACACTTCCTCAAAACAATTTACCATCAAAAGCGTAAAACTGTGTACAGTGAGGAAGTGGGCATTGAAAACACCGCCTTACTGTCAGGGCTCTCATTTTCGCTGTTTAGCTGATGCTGTTACACAAAGTGACCTACAAAGAGTACGCGTGTAGGGGTTTGGTGTCCTGCTCAAGTGCACTTTAACAGAGCAGCTGACTGTTGTGGAGGTTAAAAAGTCTAATTTTGTGGCTCTGGGTCTGTCTCTGAAACCAGAAAGCCACTCTGAAGCTCTAAACAATGTTAGAGACATATTAGCTCTGGTGGCTCACCTGATTTCTGATACTCTTGGGGAATTCCTGAGTCTATTATGTATGAACGTGGAGCAGAAGGACCGGCTATAATTGCATTGTGGAGGCCTCATGGACCTCAGTGTTGAAACCATGCTGAAAATATGACCGACTCACTATGCCAATACTTAGGCCACGACTTCACAAAAAGAAATGCACTCTCAAGTTACATGACAACATGAGGACACTGTGCTCACAACATGCAAGCTCTAGATAACACAATAAATCATAAAAGCAGAATTGGAACACACACAGCAAACTGTCATCTCTGATTTCAGTCCTTAATTTAAGTAGCACACAAACTAGACTACTGCTGCACGGTAGCTCCAACCACCAGAGGACATTAGGAGAGTGCTCATTTTGCTATTTTTCCCCTGCTGTCATAAAGAATAAAAATGATCTGGCAAACAGAAATTTGAGATACATTAATATTGTGTTAAAGTACTGTAAAACACAATACATAAACTTGAAAATAGTCACAAGAAAAATGTTTTTCAGTGGCTGATCGCTAAAGCAGAAGCGAGTTAGAATGGGGAACTTCTTCCATGGCGACCACTGTAGTTTCCTTTTCTATTGATAAAAAGGTGTATTATACATCATGTGTAATGCTTCCTGCAGCAAACAGCAGCGGACACGTGTTCCAAAAACAAAACACTTTCTCCCTCCCTGCCATCCCTCCCTACTCCCACTACTTTTTCCTTCCTCTCTCGCCATTCCTCTAGTTTTCTTTTCCCTCTCTTCCCCCCTTTATTGCATTCCTGCTAACCAATACTGCCTCTTTCCTCACTCGTTCTCCCATCTGTGTGTGCGTGCATGTGTGTGTGTGTATGTGTGTGTGTGTGGCCACGTAGGACCATGGGGTTTGGGGACTGGCCCGCCCACTCGCTCCACTGTTAACTGTCTAGCTACCGGCCAGCTACACTATCCTTTCATCAGCCAGGAGACAACACAGCCTTCTGGACTGAACTATGTCAGTTTACAACGAATAAACATTTAACAGCTTGGTTACCATGGAAATAATACGAAGGGCCAGAGTGGAATTGTGATCATTTTACAAGGAGGGGAGTTAGGGAACTTAAGAGTTGTAACACTCACTTTCCCTCCAAAAATGTAGGCTGGCGTTAAGGGAGGAATGCCCAATATGCTGTATGCTAACAAGAGGGCCCTTCTGCCCTATATAACGTGTCCCCCGGCTGCATTTGCATTTAGGTTTTTATTCATTGAGCCAACACTCTAAACCGGCGTGACATAAAATCGGTGCAACTGTAGAAAAAGCTCACACTCACTTATCACCTTCAGTACAAAGCCAATAATAAAGAATGTGGGCTCCAAAACAACAGAGAAACTGTAGGTGGGGGGTGGGGGTGTGGGCCGGTAAAAAAGCACGTTTCATTATCAAAGCAAGTAACACCAGATACAAGCTAAAGCCTGAGCTGAATGACGCCTATAAATATCATGCACAAAATACGACTGCAGAAGCCTATTATAAAAATGATGCAGCTTTACTAAGCTGTTTATGCAAACAACCTTTTACCCTTTGCATAGTTTACCAACATATAAAATCTAACAAGCCTTGTTGCCATGGAATTACACTGTGGCTCTGCTCCCCACTATTACCCATAGCAACTCGCTGACTGATAGGCTGACTAAGTGACTAGTTGGCTGGATGAACGTCTGACTAGCTGGCTGGCAAAAATGACTGGCTGACTGCTTGTGTTGTGTTTGTATGGATAAAATGAATGGAAAAATGTCTTGTTTTGAATTCCCTGTTTGAATAACCCCACTTGATTGTATTAATAGAAATGCACAGAAGAGAGAGAGAGAGGGAGGGAAAGAGATAGAGAGCAATGAAGGACAAAGAGGAACAGGAATATGGATTATGACATGAGGCAGAGCAAAAAGACGGACTGCCAGAGAAGGAGTGAAGAGAGAGGGACGCGATGAAGCGAGGGAAGGATCGAGGGAAGTGAGAGAAAAAGGACTAAAAATCCAAGATCACATGTTCCATGGCTTTTGTCAGTGAACAGGGATCTCCCTGATACCCACTCTCCTCCCTGACCGGTTAACGCTGCCTCTCCTGTTACACTGTTTAGCAGCACGTGCTCCACATTTCCTCGCATAAATGAGCCCGATATGTCTCCATCAGTGAACCGGCTGTAAATTAATCTCTTTGTCGTCTAACAGCCTCGGCAGTGATGGGATCAGGACAATGAAAAGGAGGGAGCTACTGTGGGTGAATGCTGGAAAAGAGGAATCCACATGAGAGATGAATGAGGGATGTATGTCTAAAAATGGAATGGAAAAAAAAAAGGAGAGAAAATCTTTGCTGTCCCATCTACACGGGCGTCATCTGATTTGCCCATAATTTGAATAGCGTAAATCACTACACTCCAGGTCTGACTGCAAACAATGGCCACAATCTGGGCCTTTATTTGTGATGCATTTGGGATTCTTTGTGAACCTAATGTCTGCCCAGTTGAAAACCAGACCAAAAAAAAATACACACATCAGTGTGGTACTGCATGAATGCATGAATAAGTAAATAAATGAATAGATGGCTGGCAGAATGGCTGATAGGAAAATGAAGAACCATCCCGATAAATATGTCTTAAAAGTAGATTACTAATGTCTCCTATCAAACGCAGGGGTCCCAAGGTACAATAGCTGGAAAAATATATTTGTTATTATAATGGGACTGCAGAAATATTTTTATTCTCATGACAAATGACCTTCATCGACAAAGTTTCTCTTCTGCTGAACTACACATGATGTACAGCCAAGTGCGGCAGAGATGTTATCATAAACTCATTTACTGATACTTATCTGAATGCGAGGCTTTTAGACGTTACATCAATCCACTATTGAAAAACAATCAAAGCATATACATTTAAAGCCCTCTCTGGTCTATTTAATTACCTCAATTGGCATTTGAGCCTCTATCGCATCTCATCTACTTTATTATTAGGTGCATCTCAATTGATATCCCACTTATATGTGTCATTACAATCCCAATGCACATAAGACAGAGACTCTGCACAGAGGAGCCAAACTGAGGTAAACAAACCTGAGCTGGACAGGAACCTGGTTTTCCTAAACCACATGATAAGTGCGGGATCAGTTTTCAGCCTTCCTTGGAGTTCATTTACACCTGTGTTTAACTGAGGCTTGGGGTCATATCTGGTTACAATCAGTCACTTTGTCAATGGATTGGATTTTGTACAGTCAGGTGTAAATGGCGAGATTGCCAGACCATTACCACACTGTAGAGTCTCTACTGTTAACCCCAAACCTGTCTGCTGTAGGACAATTACTCCACAGGTAGCTTATCACTACAGACACACTGTATGTGTGTGTGTGTGTGTGTGTGTCAGCGGAGGCTGGTGACTCACTTAGGAGGACAGGGGTTGGTGGAGGGCAAGACAGAGCTCCGTAAATTGAAGGGTAAAAAGGGTAAAATGTATAGTTATTAAGTTTACAGGGCTGTAGGGAGAGAAAAAGTTCACAAATTTGGGGAAGACAATCCATCCTGCCGTCAGCAGACCAGTCCACTCTTGCAGACCTGCATTGTCTCTTTCTTTGTGTTGGCCTATGAGGAATCCTGCAAACCTGCTAAGTCCTTGCATTCCTCATGCTAGGAATAGAAAATGGGTCAACGCCAGCTCAGTACACTCCACATGAGCTTGCAGGCTTACTGACGACCGGCAACATCACTGTAGCAGCCGCCAAGTTACATTATAACACAAATATCCATGTGTCACCACTGACCAAGGCTTTGGGGTGTCTCTAAACATAGCTACCTCTGAATATGCATAGTCATCAGTATAGCCAGGGAATTCAAGCAAGGACTCACTGACATGTAATGTTATGAATGTGGCACCCCCTCACCCTGATGCATCACCCCATCTAAGGGCACTACTGCCACTGTTCTGCTCTCATCCCCTGAGACTGCACATAGTAAAACACATTTTTAAAATTAATAAAATATCAGCTATATCCTACTGTGGAGCTGAATAATGGCTATTAAACACAATTTTTCTACCTTGCAATGCAGTTGCTGAACAGCAGCTAAACAAAGTGGTTGCTAAGCGACACAGAGGCCTGTGAGT
The DNA here is from genome assembly GCF_902150065.1 of Myripristis murdjan. NCBI lineage: Eukaryota > Metazoa > Chordata > Actinopteri > Holocentriformes > Holocentridae > Myripristis > Myripristis murdjan. Next base: position 19,741,831 of record NC_043997.1, read on the forward strand.
CCAGGTGTTGTGGTGTGAGCGGCGATTTCCAGTCGGCGCATTAATATTGAATTGAATTTTTGTTGAGCGGTCACTGTCACAGGTGTGTTTTACGGCGGTCTCGGCCAATCACAACTGGTTTAACTTACGTCTACATGCATAGGCTATTGGTGGATGGTGGGAAATCACGTTTAAGACATTAATCACATTTTCCCCCAAGATCTATGCACTGTGTTGCCGCTAACGTCAATCGTGGATTCATTTTTTCCTGTGCTGTCCACATTGTTTCCTGATTTTCCTCATTAGGCTACATCCCCTGCTTGCATATGGCCCATATAGGCTAGACCAAACGATGCAGGCCAAAAGCACCAACAAAAGGCCTATTCATGTTTCTTTATCAACAGTTTGCTTTTGCACTGGACAGACAGACCCCCCCCACCCCCAGCTCATAAACCCGACTGCTTCTACTAGAGAGCCCTATTACTTAGCAGGGCCGCCTAATCGATATGTTCGATCGGTTTCGAGGCCGGTCATTGTTAGAATATTTACCTCACAGTCGTAGAGGTCCGTTAGCTGATCGATAATCCACTCCTCCAGGTTCAGTCTCTTCCTCAGCTCCTTGCGGTCGTATTTGACGGTGACACGTCCCTGCTTCCGAACCGGTGTCTCCGGTTCCTCCGTGGTGCCGGCCGGCGTCTGGAAATATACCCGGGGCTGGGGGCTCGTCTCCGGGCTCGTCACAGCGGCCATGGTCGGTCGGTTTGAAAAATCCCCCGTAGGTGTGGAAGTGTGAACGGGGCGACGAATGGAGACGAGAGGCGGTCTAGACGTGTGGTCTTCGCTTTTGTGCTGCAACCAGACAGAGAAATCCCGACTGAATCTGACTTGAAATCCCCCGAAAAAAAAAACTAGACCTGATGCTTTTGTTGTCCAAATCGCTCAAAGGAACACCGGCAGGGTGGCAAGCCGCTTCCACAAAACAAAAGAGCCCGACGGATACGATGAAACGTGAGGTCTGGCTGGCTTATTAGGCTATTTACAGCATGCAAACTCTGCTCGTAGAAAAAGAAAAGGTAGCGGAGCCGGCCTCAACTCTTCATTCAGTACAAAGACAAACCTCACGTCCTCTCTCTCTCTCTTTCTCTCTCTCTCACTCCCTCCCTCTCCCTCTCCCTCTCTCTCTCTCTCTCTCTTCCTCGTGCTAGAAGATGCGTGCGCGCTCTCTGGAGCTCGAGAGAGAAGCCGACGTAGCGCGGATGCAAAACAAATACAGAAAATATTCATACTTAAAAACCATGAAACCCCACTATTTATTTTTATCCTCTTCTCATATTCATATGTGGCGTTTCCTCCCCTCTTTTAACTTTTAACAACGTAGCCCGCTGCCTCTCTTTCTTTCTCTCTTTTCTAATTTAATTCAGTTCAACTGGCGTGGAAATAAAGCAACCATCAAAGATAAGCACTTTAACTTTTTTTATATAAAAACCCTTTTATTCCTTTGTGGGCTATAAACGTGAATGCGCATTCCCCAGCCCCTTGAAGACTTAAGTCAATATCCACAGTGACCCCCTCTGACCATTCACTGCTCTAACCTTTCACAAACTTCCCAAATAGCCTATTATTTGCTATTGTGTGCTCCATTTGCCTGCCTGGGGCAAATCTATTATATGCTATATAGGCCTATTAGACTGCAATGGCTTGTACACCACTTTGCCCTTAAACACTGTTTACACAAATTGCCAGTTTGCCCCGGGGGAATAACCACTTTTTGAAACCTAAACCAAACACATGGGAAATGATTTGAATGCTCATTTGACTAGCTTTCCACAGCTGAAACATTTCCTCTTACATTTTGGGTATTGTCCCCGGAAAAATACATTTCACACCTAGACGTCAGAGTAATTGGTGATTCACTATGTGCAAAAAATTTTTTACAGATGAGTTTGTATATGATATTCATCCAAGCTGTATTTTGTATTGTGTGTGTTTCCTGTATATATGTTTTTTTTCCCCCTCTCTTTTAGGTAACATGTTGCACTGCAGGTGGAGAGCTGCGTTGTAGCAGCCGGCTTTTCTAGTTTGGGACGAGTTTTGTCATCCATCTTTTATGTTTTATCTGCATGCCATGACAGCAATAAAACGACTTACCATGTGTGTTGCATTAACAGGAAACTCAGTCACATTTTTTTTCACGGTTTGTCCATTGTGTTGCAACAGCAGGGAACCACACACCCCGACTAGGCTGGTTAATAACAAGAGCTTTAATAATAATAGGAGTGTGAAGTGAAGGGGTGGGGGGTAGGGGGTGGGGATAAAAGGAGGGAGAGGGACCCATTCCTCCTTTGGAGTGTGTACAGGGGTGTCTGCATTCTCATATTGGTTGTGTGTGTGTGTGTGTGTGTGTGTGTGTGTGTGTGTGTGTGTGTGTGTGTGTGTCTGTGTATGTGTGTGTTTCATATTTCGGCCCAAGCAACCGTTTCACAATTTTGCAGACCACCATGGCAACAAGACATAAAAAACTGAATTATTCAATGAGCATGTCTGAAACTTACACTCGAGTAAGCACAGACACACTGGCACACACCAACACATGCTGACACACACACACACACACACACACACACATTCACGCAGTCAACACACTCTTACATAGGCTTAATGGGTTACAGGCAAAAGAAGAAAATGCATATGCAGAGCGTATCAGTACATTCTAACTAAATGGATTTGTGTCACGTATCAGTAACATTTAGGCCTTTCATCTTTATGTAAAGCGCATACACACACACACACACACACATATGCACACACACCTCTGGAGAGGAAGGTCAGTGTAATGTTAGCATGTAATATTAAAAATATGGAGGCTTTGGGGAGTGTGAAAATGGAGCAGAGAAGGTAGCAGGCTAGTGCCAGTAATGTATGTATGTATGTGTGTGTGTGTGTGTGTGTGTCTGTATGTCTGTGTGAGTGTGCACCCGCATGAACAATGTCATGAGCCTATATAATCTCACTAAGAACCACGTGTACACAGCTATACATCTGAGCTTATTAAATTCCATGGTAGGAATAATGATTGACAGGTGTGTACTTGCGTGTGTGTGTGTGTGTGTGTGTGTGTGTGTGTGTGTGTGTGTGTGTGTGTGTGTGTGTGTGTTTGTCTGTATATATGTGTTTGTTCTGGGGTTGAAATAATCTTGACAGCTATCCAGGGGGGTTTGTATGGAGCTCTGCACGTCCACTGTTAGAAAACTTGACCTTTCCCCTCTGACTCCTGGAAGAACAATTGAGGTGTAGGAGTCTTCCATCCACACGGGGGAGCTGTAGAGCCGTTTCCCAGTTTCTCTGCTGTGCAGGAGGATAAAGAGGAAACTCAAGGAGAAACAGGCTGGATTGGACAGTGTTGACACAGACGGGCATGGGAGCATCATGTGTCTTGGGGATTCGGTGTCCTGCCCAAGGACACTTCAGCACGGAGGACATTTGCAGCTAAAAGGGTTTCAGAATGTTCCAGTCAAGCCAAGGACTTAAGGGGGGAAATAACTGAATACATTTACTCATGCAACTGTAACTGCATAGAACTACTTTGTGTATTTTTTAAGTCAGTATTTTAACTTTTATTTACTTTTTTCTCCTTGTAATATTGCACTTTACTGCATTTTCCGTCACATCCATTACAGTGCAGACTGTGAGCTGTCCATAACTTGGACCAATATAAACTGACACATTTACAGACTCACCAACACCAGTTGTATTTTACAAGTTTTGCAATTAACATAAGCAAGTTTGAGCTCTGCCCTCCGGTCCCTGAAATTGCAAAGGAACAACCATGTGTGAAAATGTCCTTGACAAAATAAAGTAACTCAGTAACTTTTACTTTAAGAAATCTTTAAATGAGCTACTTTTTAGTAGATTTTCACACCAGTGTGTTACATTTATTCAAGTAAAACATCACTAAAGCAACAAGACTTTTTTCTTGACTAGGGCATTCTGGTACTATTTCCACAATTATTGCTATACCATTTGTTTCCGAGTAGGAAACAAAGCAGTGAACAGGACGTGATGGACTGAAGCAAATTAGGGGAAACACTCAGCGGAGTTTAAAAAGAGGTGGCAAATAATCCCCCAAGCAACGTGGAAAATTTATGAGGAAATCATTTTAAAGCAGTGAGAATATGATTAAAGAGATTGCAGGGATTGCTGAGTCTGTAGTATTCTGTTCCATCTTTCTAGGTTCATTTATGTGTTTCTGTTATTCTATTCTATTCTATTCTATTCTATTCTATTCTATTCTATCCAGTTTGTTCACAGATTGATGTGCTTTCAGGCTACAATCCAAATCACTCCCTCCTTGTGTGCGATTGCTTTGCTGTTACAGAGAAACCTCAACCCTTGTGTACACAGGCCTACTGTAGCCTATTGGTCATTCACCCGCAGTGATTTGATCCTGAGTGAGCATGAGTAAACACACCAGGTCACCGCGTGACAGACAGGTGTGCTCATCCAGATACACCTGAAGTCATCTCAAAGCGGAGGAGGGCAGAGGAGGCTCTAATAGAGACTGGTAGGTCCACATTCCAAAGTGTTGCGCAATCACGCCAACTGTCCTGGGGGAGGGGCTGAAAGAGCATGTAGTGTCTCTGTGTAGCCGCTAGGTGGCAGCATAAGATTGCATTACAACCGCCTATTGGAGGAGTGGACAACTTTCCGCAGGTTTGGGTCATTGATAACTCCAGCTGAATTCAGGTGGACTACAAAGACTGAAACTGTCATGAAAAGCTTCTCTTGGTCACATTTTTCCATCTAAATTGTTTGAATTGTTGAGAAAACTGGATTAAAGACTTGGCCTTTGCATTGCAACACGCCATGATTGCTTTCTCCCAGATACACCGAGCGTCTCCCTTCTCTGTTAAAGAAACAGATGGGTCTAATCTTCGGTGAACTGCCTGGCTACCTTAGGCCAATTTCTCAGCAGCATTTTAGAGGGTAATTTGATCAAGCTTTTACTGCTACTGTTGACTGAGTCAGGCCCTTCCCATTAGGGCTGCTTGGTGTGTGTGTGTCTGTCTGTTTGTGCACGCTCATGCTTGTCCACTGTGCATGCCTGTGTGTGTCTATGTATGCACTGATGTGTGTGTGTGTGTGTGTGTGTGTGTGTGTGTGTTGTGCGAGTGTGGAGAGGGAGTGAATATGCCAGTGTGTCCTTATACAATGTGTCTTTGTGAGTCCTTGGCTTGCATCAGAAAGATCTGGCTATCGCTGGAGAGAGAGAGAGGGGGAGAGAGAGGGAGAGAAAGAGAGAGAGAGAGGGCGGGGGTCTTCCCTATCTTGACGACCACTTCTCCATAAGCCTTCCCTCTCCTCATGGTTCCATTTTTAACCTCCTCTCATCCCCTTCTTTTCTCTTTTCGTAACCCTCTTTATCAACAGGTCATGATTGGCCCTCTTTGCTCGTCCAGCTGTGCGCTGCTCTCTCTCTCTCTCTCTCTCTCTCTCTCTCTCTTTCACCCACTGAAGTCCTCTGTTTTGTTGTATCTCACTGTTTTACTGTCGGCCTTCTCTTATTCTAAACTATTTCCCCCTTCCTCCTTTCCTCCCTCCTCCCTCCTTTTCTTTCTTTCTCTTTCTTTCTTTTCTTCAAACCCACACACGGTTTATGGTACAGCAGACAAACTCTGGCTCGTAGCCGTTTCAATTACAGATAAAATAAAAATGAGCACATTTTACTTTAACTTGTCACAATACCTCTCTGTCTTTATGAGAGAAAGTGTCTGAGCGGTAGAGAGAGGAGACACTTCACATCTGAGCTCCTTTGTTGCAGGGAACACAAGAGGCTAAATGCCTGAGCAGGATTAGATCTCAAACTCCTCCACTGATTATTCTCATGAATGTAAACTGTCTCCCTCCCTCTCTCTCTCTCTCTCTCTTAGCCTCCCTCCTCCTCTCTCACTCATTTCAATGATATTCCTCTCTTTCTAAATGACATTTGCCTGTCTTCCTCTGTCACTTTCTCTCTTTGTGCACTTTCACCCCCCCTCCCTCTCCTCTGGTCAGCCTTTGACTTCTGAAGGGGGATCTCTGGGAACGGCGACACACACCACAGCTGTGTTTGGCAGTTTGTGTGTGTGTGAAACGCGGGGAGAGCAAAATGCTTCGGCCTGATTACCCAATGCCATATTTATCCAGATGAACACTATCATATTTCCCAGTGACCTATGGGAGCAGGACACCTGTTGGAATGAGCGAGCGGAGGAGTGGAGACATACGGGACAGAGGAAGGAAGGAGAGAGACAGTGTGTCCATCTTAGAAAAGACAGAGAGAGAAGAAAGAAGAAAGAAGAAGAGGGAGGAGGCAGCCTATTGACACCACAGGTGCCTGCTCTTCAAATTCAGTGTCCAGCGCACCATTGTTTGGCTAATGAGAAGTTCTTTTGTGTGTGTGTGTGTGTGTGTGTGTGTGTGTGTGTGTGTGTGTGTGTGTGTGTGTTATGTGGCAGAGAAACACAATATCTCTGCTTCCTTCTGCGTGCAGTGGTGCTGAAAAAAAAAAAATACATATGCATGCACCATTCATATTCATTTGTTGTTATTTGAGAGGTCATGTGCACTCTGTGTGTGTGTGTATGTGTGCACGTGTGTGTGTATGGAGTTTCAGGATCAGATTAATCAACAGGTCTGCGCGGACTCAGTTACTGCCCTGATTTAGAATGTTTCTGGGTCAAATGCACACACACACACACACACACACACACACACCAATGCCAATCTGTCTGGCTGCTGAATTGTTAAACAATATATCTTCCACTTGGTGCACCAGCACAGGGTCATGTAACACCATTGCACCAAGTGTATAGCATGAACAAAACCCAGGCGCAAATATTAAAATGTGTGTTTGTGAAATACTTGGTCTGATTGATTCTTTTGGATTATTTGGTGGTGGATTTCCTCTTGCTTGCTTCATCCAGGAAAGGCACTCAGCAAGCACACACACACACACACGCACTGGCAGTAAGTCAGTCAGTCAGTCCGACAGGGTGCATGCATAGCAGACATTCCTGCTGGGTGTAGTTAGGGTGCTGGAGAATGGCAGCCATTGCCAAAAAAATCTGTTGCTCCGTTTGCTTTTTTTTTTTTTTTTTTAATGAGAAATCCAAGTTGTAATGTTCTTTGGCAGTGGGATTTGCACTGAACTGCACTGGAACTGTGCAGCCGCCTCCACTCTCACGCTTCTTAAAAACATGATACACCACCGTGAGTCCGAGCCAGTGATGGCAAGCTTACGTTGAGACTGTAATCCATTACAGATTGCTGCTTAAAATTGTGATCATTAATGTAACATAAGGGCCATCTCAAATTCAGGGAGATCACCTGATGTCTGTTGCTGGCTTGGGTTACACTTCCCTCCGAGTCCACTGAGTGGTCAGCTAATTCCAGTTTGCATAATGCAATATGAATGCTGAAATTATCATCCTTTGCAAAATATAACCCTAATCTCATAATCTGACTTGCTTGACCCTTAAAACATTTCTCTTAATAACTCAACAAGTTACCACCTGTTGCTTCAAAGCCAGCTGTCAAGTTTTTATTGTATTTTTCCAATAACAGTGTAATCTTATCTGTAATTTCCTACATGCAATATGTTACTCTCAACACCACACAAAGCAACTGGGGTGAAGCAATCAAAACCTTGAACTCTGATTTTCTTTTTAATTTCCCCTTAAGCGTGACAGGAAGACGTTTGTCTTGCATCAAGAGTGCCACGATATCACATACAGACTAAAACACATCTTTACAAATGGATCCAAACACAAATATAGTGCCACATTTCACATGATATACAAAGACAGCACATTTATATATATACAGTACATGTAGACACTTTTAAGTGACACAAGGACCTTCAAAGTTGAAACAAACAAACAAACAAACAAACTTGTATGACAATGTCACACACATATTGTGTACCTGCATTGTTTCATTGCAGCTACATCACATTTATATTGAGTGAAATATTCAATCCCAAGACACCCATTGTTTTATAGCTGTGGCATTACATCAGATAATAAAAATATCTAGAAATTTTGTGCACCGTTTTAAACACATTTCCCTGTAATTCAGCAGTATATATTTGGTATCTACGGAAACCTTGGGATCACTGCGGGGAATCTGAAATAAAGTTCTGTGGGTTCGAACAAAACTTGGCTGCGCCTCATGCATGTGTAAAGACAAACCCACGGATGGGTCTGGCAAGGTTGAGGAGGTTAAACAAGGCAGTTTTAAGCCTTAAAATAACTTTTTGTCATACTTAGGCTCCCTACAGGCCACCGTGTTATCCTAATGAAATATCACTGTAATATTCCAATTAGTAGTTAGTAGGTCTCTGGTATTTAACAGTGATTTTGTAGTGACCTTCTTGTGTTTCTATCTATGTATCAATGTATATTTTTCTTTTCTTTTTTTCCCCACAGTATTCCTATGAGTATATGCAGTTTACATATAGAATATGCTGCTGCAATTTATCACAACTCTGCTATTGTTCCAAACAAGGAGTACACAGTTTCATGTCTTGACCTACTGACAGTTATATTACTCATAACTTGCCCAAGGGCTCATATCAAGTCCCGGCATAGCACCTCTGCAGTGAGACTGCATCTGGAGAGGGCTAAAAGGTTAGGAGTGATAATAGTATCAGTAAAATGTGGGTAAACCATTGGATGATGTCCAGTTGACGATGATCACAAGGCAATAAGGCAAACAACCACCAGTATAACAGTATATTCAAAAATCAATTATACTTGAAGCAAATTCATTATGCCTTTTACAGGCTCTTTATTACTCATGATGATGTACACTTAGATTTGACCCAGAGATTTTATGTCAGGGCAAAAAGTTATTGATTATGAACTCATTTAAGGAGAATGAATGTATGGAATGAGAGAGAGAGAGAGAGAGAGAGAGAGAGAGAGAGAGAGAGAGAGAGAGAGAGAGAGAGAGAGAGAGAGAGAGACGTTAAACACACCCACTTCACCCAGTCTCTTCCTGACTTTCTCCCTCCCTCCCTGCCTCATTTCTCATTCACTCACAGCTATCTGACGCTGTCCTTCCTTTCCTCTCTCTCTCTCTCTGTCTCTCTCTCTCTCTCTGTCTGTCACTCTTTCCTCGGAATCTCTCTCTCTCTCTCTCCTGTTTTTTTTTTTCTACAAAACATGCAGGGAGGAGTGGAGGAGGAGAAAAGAGACGCGTCGTGGGCCAAAAGAGAGAGAGGAAGCAGAGAAAGTTGGTAGAGGAAAGAAGAAGAAGAGGAGGAGAGGAGAGAGAGGGGGGCGACCAGATGGGAGGAAGGAAGGAAAAGATCTCTCTGCGGGCTCAAGTGCGCGATTAAAGGATCCCGTATAAATAAACAAACATATGAACCGAGACCCATAATAAAAACGGGGTGTTATAGGCGCGCCGCCGCACGGTTGCGGGGACGCGGACCGGGACAAGACAGCGGCGCGTTGAAGCAGCCGAGTCCCGTCTTTCTCTCCTCTCCGGATTTCTCCCCAAGTTCTTCCTCTCCAGTTGCACCATCGGCTGCAAGTTTTGTAAAAGAGAAACTTTTCAAATCTGCGCTCGCACTGCGATCCAATTAACTTTCTCCCCGCCGGAGAGCTCCGAAGTGGCAGCGGAGGAAGGGAAGACAGAAGGAAGGAAGAAAGGAAGGAAAGGGAAGAGTTTCTCTCTGTTTTTTGATTTGTTGGTTGTTTGTTTGTGTTTACCGACGACTGCCGCTTGCTCTAGCCGGGGTTTAGGCGTCGGCACCCGGGCAGGGAGTCCCTCGCCATGGCCGGGGCCAAGCCGGGAGTCCACGCTCTGCAGCTCAAACCCGTGTCCGTCCACGACACGCTGAAGAAGGGAGGCAAGTTCATCAAATGGGACGAGGTGAGCGGAACCAGCAGTGAAATAACCTGATTTTTGTTTGGTTTCTCCTCACACAGAGCCGAGGACCTGCAGGCGTCTGGCGCGGCCGGAGCCTCGCATAGATCCCAGGCAGATTGTTTGTTTGTTTTTTAGTGGCAAACAGCGGGTCTAGGTGATGAGAAGGTGTGCTTTGACTGCAACAACATGAGACAACATGAGAAGTGACAGCCTGTTTTTGACAGTAGGCCTGCCTGTTGTGAAGGCTGTGGGCTCAAGTGAGACAGTCTGTGAGATAGTGCGTGTGTGTGTATAGCTTTACAACCCTGCCGTGCACAGAGAAGCCCCCTGTGTGTTTTCATCTGATAGTTTAGTGGAGAATTCCCCTGTGGTTGCCACCAGGCAGCGGCGGCTGTAATAATGTAAGTTGTGTGTTGTGTTGAATTCCCGTCAAGCCAGTTTTTCCTCAGGCTCAGATTATTCAAACGCCTTTTTTACACCCCCCCTCACCCCTCTCTCCCTCTCCGTTTCTCTCTTTCTCCTCTTTCTTTTTTGTCATAACAATCCCTCTTTCCCCGGCGGGTTACACGAGAAAGCACCTGTCTGAATGGCAGTGGATGCAAATCGGTGGATTTGGGTGATTTTTAATGGCCATAAACACATTTTTAGGTTCAAATCAGTCTCTCTGAAGTTTACTTCGGCAGTTTTCAACGGCTTTTAAACTTTTTCAGCAGTACGAATGTTTTGCTCCTTTTCCTGCTCGCTCCACCTGAAGGTTTTACTCTTCCGCGTATTTCTGCAGCAGCACGCCTGGCAACCTTGACATGCGCCTGGCCGCGCGGGTGTCATTGACCTAAACGTGTGTGTGTGTGTGTGCGTGAGTGTGTGTGTTAGATGAGACATTTGAGAGTGCAGTGGGCCATTCTGTAACTGTCTGTTAGAGAATGTGTGTGTGTGTGTGTGTGTGCGTGTGTGTGTGTGTATGTCTGAATGTCCATCAATGATTAACTGAGTTGCTGACTGATATAGAGTCTAAGTGCAGGTCTGTGTCTTCCATTTGGGAGCCTTTTCCTTTGATTTACCACAGATGTGCATGAGAATTGTGTGTGTGTGTGCCTTGTCTGTGCTAATGTGCATCATCTCACACAGGCCTGAACTGAAAGCTATTGGACTTCTAACAAAGCCTGTATCATAACTCTACCTGGTAGCTATGGAAAGATATTAAAGATAAGTGTGGCGTTGACCCTCAAACACACACAAACATGCGCGCACATACACACACGTATCCATACCGCTGATGAGGGCCATTAAAAGGGGGATAGGAACACAGTGTGGTGATGTTTGAAAGTAAACTGATTTATCAGCAACAGAGCTCCACAAAAAAAAAAAAAATGATGATGATGTAACATGCATATGTGTTGTGTGTGTGTGTGTGTGTGTGTCTGGCTTCTTCAGAAGATTCTTGTCACGCAAACAGTAAATGGCATGTCATTTTGATTTCCTTTCATTCTTTCTCTCTCTCTCTTTCTCACTCTCTCTCTCTCTCTCTCTCTCTCTCTCACACACACACACACTCTCTTTTACTCACACTCTGTCTCTCTCTCTCAATGGGAATTCCCAGGAAATAGTTATGCTAGTGATTAAGTGTGTGAACAGTCAACAACATGTGGATGCGTTCATTCTGTCGCTCTTTCATCTCCTCAATCCATGTTGTTCAGTCTGCTTTTTTCTAATTCCCACTAGAAAGAAAAATAAAGTGTGAGGAATGAGAAAGAGAGAGAGAGGGGACGGGGAAGAGGGGAGGAAGAGTGTGGGAGAGGATGAGCCAGAGTTAGAGAAAAAAGCCTTAAAAAAATATATGAAAGGAACTGTCTGTGTTTGTTGGACTTTGGTCTGCTGGTCAACTTAGAGGTGCTATGTGTCGCATTCTAAACATTAAATGATTGACAGATTAATTTTCAGACCATAGTATAGGCTAAATATGATATGACGTCATGGTCGGCGCATTTGATACTTATGCCTGCAGTATCATTGGGCCGTGTTTAATTAGAGCGCAGAGTGGGCCACATATTTTGTCCGAACCCGACCCGAGCCTGAGGTTTTGCTTGTCCTCCATCACTAGGCTACACTTACCACCTGAAATTGCCTACGTGTTGCCTTCAGCGTCGTCACGTAAACTGCAGCACTATACAGCAAGGTGCCCAGAACGGACAGTAGGTCCATGATTTTTCACTGACATAACACTAATGTGACTGAACCCAAACATAATTTCTAAATTTTTGGCCTAACCCGGCCTGAGCTGACAGGCCTGGGTTGGGTATCCACACTTGATTGTTTATCTCAAAAGTAAGACTACATTTCCCATAAACCCTATTCCCTCCTGTCAGAAAAAGGATCCTGCCACTGCTTCACATCTCGTGAGAAACTGAAAGTCATTGATTTTTATTCTTTTTTTGCTTTGTGCCAGAAACTAATAGGCCTACATTACTTTTCTGACAAAATCTGTTCAGATGGCTCACAACATAAACACTGCCAATCTTCTTTGTGTAGGAGAGGAGCAAAATGTACACAAAGTATGACACAAAAATAGCCTACTGTTTTGATTTTACCAGTGGCACTTATTCTGTTTCTATACTACCTGTGCTACTTGTGTTACCTGTGTAACGCCTACGTTTGGACACCTTGTTGTCCCCATGGAAGTAGTCCAAAAGTAAACCGGGTTACACCCACTTAAAGTTGTAGTTCGGGTTTTTACCCTTATAGTGGTATTTACAGCTCCATATGAGTGCAATAGATCCTTAAAGTTTGACCCGCCAGCTCCTTCTCTGTCACAAGAATGAGTGCTTCACTGGGACTGTGACAATTTGGAGCAGCGACCCAATGCTGAAAAAATGTTTGGATGGATATACAACAACGCACGTTTGTTTGGGCTTCTTTATCGATGCTCTTTTCCGGCCCCCTTGTTTCCAAAGTGGCGGAACTACTTTGTTTATGTATCACTACGCAGCAGCTCCCCTCAGCAGTGTATGTTTGTTAACACACCTGGTAGGTGAAGCGGTTAGGAACACCTTTTTTTTTTTTTATCCCAGCATAACTTCTGTTTCTCAATGGGTTTGGGAATTATACTGTAGTTCCATCTAATGACACACACACACACACACACACACACACACACTGACTGACTCATGCAGGAGGAGGAGGAATAGGAATGCACTACAAGTTGACCCTCTTTCTTCTGTGTCTGCTTGTGTGTACACGTGTGTGCATGCGTCTGTATGTGTGTGTGTGTGTATGTGTGTGAGAGAGTTTGTTTTGTTCTGGGTGTGTGTTTCACTTTGAATGACTTCCTGTTCGAGCTTGTTGTGAGCTCCAGAGTCATTTTCCTTGTCTCTCTCTCTTCCTCCCTCAACTCTTTCTCTCTCCCTCTCCGCTCCTGCTCCACCCTCTCCAGCTTTGCCACAATTCAATTTAGATAAATTCCAACTGGAATTCAGTTCAAATTCCTCCCAAACAACCAATTAAACAAACACAGGGCGCCATTTGTCTACGATGCAATTTTGCTGGGCCTGCAGCGAGCTCTGATGTGCCTTGATGTGAATCAAGAGAATCGCTGTCCCCTTCACACCTAGCAGCAACGTCTGTCTCCCATCTGGATTGTGTTGCAGGATTCAGATGGATTACATTTTCACCTGACATTAAAATGCATTTTCAGTGTCTGCAGAGAAATTGGATATTATGTGCCACCGCAGAATACAGATTGCCCTGCCCATCACTTCTCAAAGCATTTACATTCTTTAGAAAGATAGCCAGCATTGAACAAATCTCACTGGTACTCAATATGCACTTTTTCGTACTTATAAAACAGAAGACTGAACTTCGGCTGTGATCACGACTGTAGTGTGTTACAATGTGATTAGGATCCAGCTAAGGCCAGGCACACACCATATCATATCATAGCCAGTTTAGGCATGGTCAGATGGTCCTTGTTGCGATCAGAGTGACGATGGTCTGGGATGTCTGGATCATTGTCTAACATGTTTGATTTTTTTTTTTGTTTGTTGTTGCTCCTGTAGTGTGAGGTTATACCAAGACAATTTGTCACACTGGCCAATTAGATTGCAGCAGGATATATCATCACGTTGTTTACTGCAAAGCCGGCGGACAAGCAGACTAATATCGGGCATGATTAAAATTTGATTAAAATCTCACCTCCAGCTCTCTTTGTAATTGCGACTGAGCCAACATGCGCACGTCCTAAGCCCTAACCATCGTTTTCCTCTATCAATCTGCATATATACACATACAAACAAAAATTGCAACTGCTTGATGTATATTTGTGTGTTTGTTGATTCTTACCATGCAAACATCTTGCAGGGTCTAGTCCTGCAAAGTATTATTATTGTACTATTTTGATGCAAGATGGGATCCAGTGGCCTATTAGTTTGGCTTGTAAACAAAAGTCACATGGACTCCTGCTTGTTTATTGGACGCAGTTTTGGTAGCTTGTCACATTGCTGGGTTAGAAATTTGAATAGCATGTGGATGAAAACAGATACCATTCAGGTTAGTTTGTCGTAGTTACTTGTATGACTAACTCCTGGCTCTCGGATGTCAGCATCTGTCTTGGTATACCCACGTACTCCTGCCTTTTGGGCTCTGTTTCTGTAGTTGATGCAGTTTCCTTTCTCACCACTAACAAACCACACGGCAGTTCTTTCGAAGAGAACCAATTGTTTGTGGTTATTTGGCGCCACCCAAGTTCAAATGGCATTGTTCTCACCTCATCAAACAAACGGAGCTGAAGGAGCAAACACTCCAGATTTCAGATAAACCGCTCTAAACGCGCTTGGTGTGAACGCGCCCTTGGACAACAGAGCTGATTTCCTCACGGCGGAGGAAAAGACAGCTTTACAACGTTTCTGTCTTCACTTTTCACCAGTTTTACTGAGTGAAACCAAATTGACAGCAGACACTTTATCTCACTTCCTCCCCATGCGCGAATGTCCTGGCTGTCCATGTTTGATCAGCTTGTATTTTCATTTCCCCTCGCCAGTTTTAAGTTTCTATCTAAAGTGACTGCAGCCACTTTGCTTTCTGGATCCGGGTGGATTTGGGTGAAAAAGTTTATTCAGTTACACAGTTGTTAGCTGTATGTGTGTGGAAACACAATTGCGTTTAGAGGCTGTCGTTACTGTTGCCAAACCTCTGTGGCCTCTGACGACCTCAGGATGTGCCCGACTGTGAAATCTGACTGTGTTTACACCTGGACTTTTATGCAGCTGAATTCTGTTCAGATGCACTCTTCATGTTGATGCCAGCTGCTCCTCAAAGCAGGTGTACGCCATTATCAAGTTAGTGTACCCATAATCAGATTTTTTTTTTTTTAAGTTGCTTCCCGTGATGCTTTGAGGTAGTACTAAAGGCTTTGTTTCATTTTAAGCAGTCAGTGAATTTGAGTTGAGTTGTTTTGCAGTGAGTTTGTGTCCCACCACCAATAAATCAAGGGACTGCTGGTCTGGGATGGATGACCGTCGGCTTTCACTCGCATTTTCAGTCTTACTTAAACAAAGATAACCTTATAATTCAATTTAAAGAATTCCATCAGCGCTGACTATGAGGTTGTCATTCTGCTAAAACAAATAGCTTCCTGTTTCAAGAGTTTTCTGTTGTTATCTTTAAAGATGAAGGCATTTTCAGTCCCGTGACTTAATCAGATTATGTTATTTGGAATGGTTTAAAGACAATTTTATGGATAACAATATTCCCTTAATTAGGTTAAAGGCCCTGATAGGCTTTATGTGTCTACAAGTGGATGGGGATATGCAAGCGGATGTGTTTTTAGTCCATGTTTGAATGTGGTTGGAGTCAGCGTGCCTATAAATGCAAACTGCCCATGCAGTCACAAAGTCTGGGAGGCATGTAGATACTGGTGTATGGGTACTGGGTAGTGATGTTACACTGACCCAAGCAGACCACCATGGACAAATGGGCGTCCAAAGTATAATTTGGTGTTAAAGGGCGGGATATTCCTGAAAACAGGTGGCTCGGTCTGGGATGTTATTCAACTGGTGTTAAACGTTAGTGAGGGTTGCAGTATAATTTACTATTTAACCAGGTTCTTTGTGGGCAATGATGTCACCAGAAAATCAAGCCAATCAGAATTGGTCCCACTTGTTTTGTCACAGCTGGGCCACATGAAAAGTCAACCAGTCATTTATAATCTTAAATTCGCCTTAGACAGTTCATGCTCAAGCAGCAACCACTGTTAACGCCAAAGAAGAGGGCGGGGCCATCAATACTGCCAGCCAATCAGCAGCCAGTTGCTGCTAACTAAGCAATAGTAAACAAGAGGCTGTGTGTCATTGTAAGTAACAACATGGATGATGATTATGATGTTATAGTGAATGACTGCTTTTTTCATTTAAATATCATGATTGTGTATTTTAGACAACAGTTGACCATATAAAAATGCAAAAAATGATGAAAATCCCTCTCACCGCTTTAAAGATGAATTTTCTCCCAAATTTGAGATGATCTGTATAAGTGCAGGAACTGTTGATTCAAAATTTCTATCAGTGTAATGCATTGTTGTTAAAGGACTTTATATGCCTTGTACACTAAAAGCCCAAAAATAATAAAACTGCTAAATAAATAAAACATTGAAATTTATGGCACATTTTTTGCAGAACATCCACCAGAGGAATTCGCCTTCACATTTTTTTCATGTGCACTTTTTTTTTTTTTTGCTGCAAGTTGGAACTTGCTCAGCAGCTCCTAGTATTGTCTGTCTTCTTTTGTGGTGTTTTTCCTCTGAGCTTGGCTGTGTCCAGTTCCCAGCAAACAATAACTTTACCATGCCACGGAGTTTTGCGGTTGGCGCCACAGTGTTGCCAAAAAAAAAAAAAAAACCTGGCATCCTCTGCTGTAGCCTTGAGAGTTCACTGCTCCACTGAGACGGAAAAAAAAGAGCATGACATTTTCAGGACATCCATAAGTGCAAGTTTGAGCTGCACCCTGTGTTGTACACGTGTCAACATCACCTACTGACACAACATGCACTGCTCTTCGTGTGCTCGTTCCAAAATGTTACATAACTGCTTGGAAAAAACTACCTGAAATTTAACAGACGATATTTCAAAACAAAGATGATTCTGTCCTGAAAAACAGAGCTGTTTTGTTCATTCCTGAGTTGCTTTGACCGAATGGGCTTTACTTCTATGCCACTGGTCGTGTTGTGACTGTATGCATCAGGTTTTTCCCCATGATAAATATATACAGTATGTGGTGGGAATGAAGCTATGATGTGTGCTTCAAGGAATCAGATGCTGAAAAGAGGAGAGGGAGAAGAGGTGAGATGAAGAGAGCAGAAAAAATGGATGGGCAAAGGAGGGATTGGAGGGACAGAGGAGGAAATGCATGATTGTGTGAAAGAGTCTGACGCCGTCCTGAGAAACACTGCCTGACATACTGACGGAGGAGTGAGAAACACGGGACCGATAGATGGATGGATGGATGGATAGAGGGAGGTAAAGAGGAAGAAGGCTCGGTTGTGCAGGAAAATCTCTCAACTGAGTGAAGCTGACTTTGCAAAAAGATACTGTGGAAGCGATAACAGTTTTCAGCTTTTGTTTCTTTAATGCACATTTATGCATTGTAGCAATCTCTATTATGCTCAAATTGCTATGGTTTTAACTATTGCTGTCTTTACTGTTAGTAGTTTGTGCAGTGAGTACTCACACTAGTACATAAACTCCATTTCCAAAATTCTGCCAGTGGGATTAGGTAATCCCTTGCTTCCAATGCAGTTTCACTTGTTTTAGGATTTTTTACTGGGAACAATAAATATGTTGAAACAAAACTGAATAAGGAAAATCAGTTGCTTGAAGAAAAACAAGATTTTAACATTATATATGACACTAGACTTGTTAAGATGGGAGTGCAAGGAGCTGAAGCCTTCTCGACTGTTGGAAATCGCTCTCGGCGAAATGCTTAAATGTCATCAGAGGTAGAGTCGGATGTAAAGAAAGAAATAAAGGGAGGAAAGAGCATGAAAGGCAGGAGAGAAGGGATGGGAGGGGAAAACAAGGGCCGGGGAAATAACAATGAACAGTTCATTACAATAGAATTACAGTGGGAGTCAGACAGACACAAGAGGGAGGGAAAAACAGAATCTGAGCGAGAGAGAGAGAGAGTGGACATGGAGAGATTGAAGGAAAGCATCTGCAAAATGGCGCAAAATGGAATTGGAGTGCTGAGAGAGTGAATAAGGCAACCAAAGACCATGAGAGAGAGAGAGGAAGAGAGAGAGAAGTGGGTGGAGGTGGAAGGTCAACCACAGCCACATGTGAAGTGTGGGATTGACATGTCGACTCGCCTCTGGCTCTCTGCTCAGTTTTGCACCTCTCCCCCCGTTCACCACGCATCTGTCTCTGCATCTTCAGTGTAATCTCGCTCTCCCGTTCTTTTTCTAGAGCCTCGTTCTTTCTTCATCATCGTCTGTTCCTCCTCTTTTGTCAAGCATTTGTCTGTTTTCTGTCTGATGTGTCCCAGTCTCCTCTTCTTGTTGTCTTTGTTGTGTTTGATCTCATATCTGTTTTTTGTCCGGTGGAAACCATGTAGCTTGTTTGTTTGTTAACAGCAAATCTCAAAACGTTAGGGATGGATTTGTATGAAACTTGGTGGAAAGATTGATCCTGGGTGAAGAAAGCAGTGGTTTATGTTTCCCACTGATGGGCCAAAGTGAGGCGTGGCAGTGGGCGTAGCCTCGCATGAAAATGCATGTAACTTTGAAATGGATTCGTGGAAAGGTTGGTGATTTGGCAAAGAAGCACAGAACGGCTTTTCACGCCGAGTGGCCTAAGGAGGGCATGGCAGTGGGTGCGATGTGGAAATGGCCTATTTTGCACACAATTACACAGCGATGGCGGCGGTATGTGCTCTACTGAGGTTTGAGGAGATCTCATATCCCCAAGGATGTGAAACTTTCTTAACCCACAGAGGAGCATGTAAATAGCCCGGTGCGTTTATTTTGGCCATTAAATTTCACTTAAAGGAGAACTGTGCAAGATTTATGATGGTAGATTGAAGTGAGGGCCATTTAGACTCAGCATACAAAAAACATGTAATAAGCACGGAATCCATCTGTCGATACAACACTGAGAGCCATGTTGACTCAACCATCAAATTCCGTGCTCATCCCATGGCTCGTATTAGTTGAGTCTGAATGGTCCTCACTTCCATCAGCCATTGACAATTTAGCATCATGCACCTTTAAATTTCCTTCCAGTTAGCACTAAAAAGACCATAAAAAGTGAAAGATGACCTTCTTCACCATCTGCGGCAACCTTGAGCCACAGTGGCCTGTAACAGGTTTAACCAACAGAGTCACATTTTTACATTTAGCCAGCTAATTAGACCAGAGACCAGAGAGGATGCAAATACTCTAATAATAATGTTTTTTTTTTTTTTTTTAGTTTTTTTTTCCTTTTTGCCTTGACAATGTGGCTTTTAGTCTTTGTAGCTGAAATATCCTGTTCGATAAAGTTCGATAAAGGGAGAGAATCTCAGAACTTGATGAAATAATAATAATAATCAGTGCTATGCATCAACAATTCCATTAATCCCTGCTAGATTAATTACCTCATTGGACAGCAAAAGTCTTACTCGCTGCTCTGGTTACACCCCTGTGTATTTCAACAGGTAGAACAGGTAGAGCACCAACACGGCCTGGGGTAAAGCTTCCATTCCCTGTATATGATTAGATTAAATGAAACTTCAGTGGTCGCGGTGGAGAAACTGGGTGGCTGCAGCACCTAAGAGCAGGAGGCAGAGAACACTGAGGGCGGTAAACGAAAAGTAAATCAAACCAGCTGAACATGAAAGCTGGAAAATAATACAGCAAATTAAAGAATTCAAACACCGCATCTTCACCGATGTGCAAACTCAGCACAGTGGTGCTTTTCGTGTGGAATTTGTGTGGAATCTTCCTTTATTCTGCCTTAATTCTATCGCTCTTTACTATTTTCTAAAGCTTATTTTCTTTCCCCTCTCTTCTCTGGCCTCCCTCCTCCCTCCTTCCTCCCTTCGCTCTGGAGTCCAAAGGTTATTAGCTACTGTCATCAACCTTTACCATGTTGCCAAAGCAGCAGCTCACACACACACACCCCACACACACACACACACACCCACACACCCACACACACACTACACACAAGTACACACTGAGTACACACTCTCTCACACCACTAGTTCAAACCGTCTCTCCTTTACTGGCTCTCTTAGACACACACACACACACACACACACACACACACACACACACACACATACACACACACACACACACACTGCAGTATTGTGCATTATGACAGATCAAAGGTGCATTTGGAGCAGCCGCCTTTATCTTTTTCTCACTAGCTTTCCTCCTGACTGACTGACACACACACACACACACACACACACACATTCATAAGTGGTGGTGACCGAATGTGAGAAAGGGAAATTTGCTGTATTTTGTGTGTGTGTGTGTGTCTGTCCACATGTGTATGCCTTAATATAGCTGTTGGGCTCAAGAGGGGCTTGTTAGTGTGTGTGTGTGTCTGGCCTTAGAAGACCTCAGTCTCGGGGGGATGTGTGTGTGTGTGTGTGTGTGTGTGACATTAAGGTCAGGTAATGAGGGTGCTTGTCTGGAGGGGGTCTGGAGAAAGAGGTGGTCTTCAATCAATCAAGGACGAAAAAAGGACAGAGAATAGGACAGAAAGAGAGAGAATAAATGAGAGAAAAGGGAGGAAGGAAGCGGAGGGAGACTTCAGAAGGCTTCTACATATGGTAGTTAATTAGGGAGTGGGCTGAGGTGCAATTATAGACCCACCACCCACTTACACAGGCACCATGGGGCGCACAGTGTCTGAGGGGCTCAGTCCTAATGGTTTCCTGGCTAGTTTTCTAACTTTTCATCCTTAGTTTCTACGCGAATTGAAGTGACCGTCTTTCTCTATGACATTCACACTCCGGTACTTTATTTCCATGTTGCCTTTACAAGCGAAAAGGGAGCGGAGAGGGTGCGATAATAGAGGAAACAGCACAGATAGACGTGTCTGTCCTGTCTCATGCTTAGAAAGACAACTCTAGAAAGAAACATCCAAATATGTAAAACTTAGCGGGCATAACATGCAAATCTGTCTGACTGCATTGAACTGTGTGTGTGTGTGTGTGTGTGTGTGTGTGTGTGTGCGCACGTACGTGTGTTTGTCTTGCATACGTTTGCATGAATGGGAAATGTTATCTTAGTTCAGTTCATGGCTACATGCGTTGTGTTCCTGTGTGTGTGTGTGTGTGTGTGTGTGTGTGTGTGTGTGTGTGTGTGTGTGTGTGTGTGTGTGTGTGTGTGTGTGTGTGTGTGTGTGTGTGTGTGTGTGTGTGTGTGTGTGTGTGTGTTTGGTCCCTGTGGAATTCCCCATCTACGGCAAAGTGTATAGTGACACCCGATACCTGATCTGTCAGGAGAGAGAGAGGCAGAGAGAAACAGAGAGATAACGAGTGAGAGAAAAGGAGGGGGAAAATGACAGAGAGCTGGCCTTTTAAATGTGTCATCCAAAAAAAGAGGAAATGAAGAATAAAGATAAAGGTCAGTAGAGGAGAGCGATAATCATCTCCCTTCAATATCACTCACAAGGCAGGGACTAGTAATTGTTCAGTCACGCTCCTCTTTTTCCTGTCCAGTGTAACGTTGTGATAATCTGCCTTCCCCTGTCCTCTCCCCTGAATCAGCCCCAGTCTCTGTTGTACCAACTGTGTGTACAGAGGCAGCGATGCAAAGTTTGTTTAGGTTGAATGAGTGTGTGTGTGTGTGTGTGTGTGTGTGTGGGCGCGCCATAAAAGGCACTTCGGGCCCGGAGGAACTTTTTCATAGTTCTTAGAACTGCTGGAGGAACTCCCCCCTTTTTATCGTGTCTACACTGCAGGAATTGGGAACGAATCATAGATCTTAGAGCGCCGTTTTGAGGAACTTTTTCACCTCCAACTTCAAGGACGGGACTTTCCTGCACAAGAGGAACCTTAAGACAGTCCCAACCCCTAGTTTCAGAGTGCCCTCGATTTGAGTAGTGGGCCTTCAAAACGGAGCTCCAAGGGGTAGGGGGTTGAAATCTGTACCTAGGAACTTGGATCCCACTCTGTACACCATCAGTACGCATGATCCATATAGACGTCCTACATTTATCTTTACAGTAGACAAAACAGCACCGCAGTGCTTCATTGCCAGGCCGCTATTGTCAGAATGAGGAAAGCTTAATTTACGTTAATCCGTTTCCTGTTGGTTATCACAACTACCAGTCAACCTTGACGGTTTTGCAATCATGTTATGTACACCTAGCGAATGGCGCACACCTACTTCAGTCACTTTTTAACCTCGATCATTCGAAGCGGGAAACAGTGGCCTGTTTGGGTATTTTTTTCACGATACTTCTTTAGACTATTGTACTGAGCATAATCCGGGACATGGCAGCGTTCCTGTAACCGTGGCGGTTCACACTGCCCTGCACTGACATCAGAGGAGTGGGAAAGTTCACCAAATTCATCATTCAAGGGACATGGGAATAAGTCAAATGCTGGACTGCGTGACAGACCAGCACAAATTGGCGTTTAACTGAGGTTCTGTTGACACTGTCAATAGGGATTTTTGTGAAGTGCTTGTCCTAAAGAGCCAATCACATGCAGCATTTCATTGCATCTACATTAAACTAAGAAATCCCAACAGATTTTGCATGGTAATTTGTGAATATATACTACATTTAGGAGCTTCTTGTCCTGTGCTTCTTCTGCATTTCTTCTGCTCGTAGTCTGCACCTGGAAACACTCCTTGTGGAGGGCCATTTAAAGGGCTAGATGAGCGGTATTTGTCAATTCCCAAAAGAAACGGGACCCTACCCTACATGAGAGTGCACAGAACAGAGCGGTAGGGCCAAGGTGGGGCAATGAGTCAGTATATGGTGACTGGTTGCTGGTAGCCGCCATTTAAAAGTATGAATTTGCGCGTCTCCTTTCCAGCTCCGTTGTTATCATGAAACCCATGACACGCAACAAGCACACCGCTCCAGTCCTCCATCTTGTTGTGGTATTGCCTGCAGAAAGGACGTTGGTATACTAACCGCCAGCTTACGTCATTCAAGTGTTCCTGGTGGCGCAAACGCAAACAGAAAAAAAGCCCTTGGAGGTTTGTAGTTGAACTGCATGGTTCAAAACGTAGTCGACTTTTGTTGAGAAGTAAGAGGTGCTGGCTGCGAAATAACAATCCTCAGTACGTCATGATCTAACATTAAAGATTCTGAAGTCACTTTGCAACGTGATGAACAATGATGGCTGTGTAAATGTAACAAAATAAAGGTTGTGTTTACACTATTCCCCTTTTTGTGAATGCCACTGACTTTTTCACATTAAAGTCAACAGGGAATAGCTGTAAAGTGGATGGAAGCAGTAATGTTGAACAGTGCATGTCCAGTACATTGAACAGTACATTATTATACATACATCTTGATATTCCATGTCACACTTTATTCAGTGGTGTAGATACATAATACATTTTCCCCAGTACGCATTACATTTCCCCAGTTGAAGCCTTAAAATAAATGGTTTGAAAAATTGAGAAAAGTTCATTTTTTCCCCGACCATTACCAGAGAAGAAGAGGCGAGTTTATACGTGATGCAGTCAGTCAAAACCAAAGTTCGAGCAAGCAGCCCTGCCTTTCTGTCCCAAATGAAATACCCCAAAAACCCAACCAGATCTTTATGTGTCCCGTTAGGTTGTTCCAAAGTTACGTGGTTTTGAAAGAGCGTGAAAACTGACCATAAATTTACTCCACACAACATAATCTAAATGTTATGAAGCCTAACATTTGCACTGTGGATCCAAAAGCCAAATATTTCTGTCATTGTATCCTGGATTTTCCTCACATTGTCTGCACAAAGCCAAGGACCACTACAGTAGCAAGCAGACACTGTTTTTAAATGCTGCTGGAAATTTTAAGCTAGAGCACGTTTAGATGAGCTAAGTGAAATCATATTTACAAATGTGAAAGTCAATTTTCACCATGCCGAGGAGGCTGATTCTCATTATTTCTTGAACTTAGTCATGTCATCATGTCACACATATTGACTTAAAACTGACATCTTCATGGAAACAAAGCCTGACCTGTTTTTTTTTTTCTTTTTCTATTTCACATTATATTTCATTTTAACAGCACAAAGTGGGGTTGAGGCAGCACTTTCCATACTAAACAAAGCGGAATAGTGTGAACACACCCTAACAAAAGTGTCTCATAGCATTCGCATACCACAGCAACCACCCTGCGACAAATCGAGCTACTTTCTGAGCTCCAGTGCCCAAGGACATTGTCTCTGCATGGTGGCGCTGATTACAGAGGAACGTCTCCTTTCCAGGGAATCTGTTAAAATAGACTCTGCATCCTTGTTCTCTGGAAAAGTGTCGCTTGCTGCTTATTGTGTCAAGATGGTAATCACTCTGAGAATGGAGGTGCTTGGCGTGGCCGTGCTCTCCGGCGGTTTCAGAGCGTAAACTGTGGTTGCGAGTACCTTGAGCCTCGCAGTGGCGCAGTCTAACTTCGGCACGTCATGTTTGACTGGGTCTTCTGTGGTAGCATAGAAACAATTGCTAGGTAACCTGTTTGCTTGTTAGCGCGCCAGAGTGGCATGCCTTGTGGTTTCAATGCCCCCCCAGTCTCATTACTGCATAACTATGAGCCAAAAGCTGCCCAGATTGAAAATCACTTAATCTATTATTGCTTATTAAGTTCTCATGAGCTGGTAGGACATGAGACTGTGATTTTAAGTTCGCCCCATCTACTCCTGATCTTTTTGTTTATATCCTTTTCCTTCCCTCTCTCTTTTTCTCCCTCTCTCTGTTCTTTTCCAACAACCATTTCTTCTAAACACGCCTCCCTCTTTCTCCTGTCCCTTTTTTCTCTCCTATCCTCTCACCTCCCTCCCCCCCCTTCCTTCTGTTATCCGACCCCCTATCCTAACCCATTCCCCTTTTCCCTATTAGCCGACCTTGGAGCCTAAAATGAAGGTATGTTTGGTTTTAAACACAGTGAAAAATGCTTCTTGTTTCTCCGGGAACCAGGACAGAACGTGCCAATATGGGGGCTGCTAATTACACATGGCAGTAACTGTGCCAATTATTGAGGCCTTGAGGCAAAGAACCATACAAGCCTGTTATGAGATGTCTTCATCACCGAACCAAGTTGCAGTTGCGTATGCAGTGTAAAACATCTGGAACACACTCTGCATCACCTGCACTTATGTAAAAGTGCACAATCTCTGACGTCTTATGATATCGAACACAATCGTCACACCAAGTTATTCTTTAAATAATGACCCTGAAGACATTGTTTCAAAAAATACTTCAAATGGGCTTCTGTGGTTCTTAATCTGAGGATGCAATTACTGATTGTTCTGCTGGATCTGTTTCATAACAACCCCAATAAATAATTTCTCCATTCAAGGTAAGTTCTTAAGTCCTATAAAGTCATAATGTCATATCAGCAAATTGCTTGTCTGTGTCTCTGGTTTCCAGCTCACTGAGTTTGTACTGAAATGGGTTTTTGTATCCATCAGATTATGTGAGGTTGTGCTATGATATTGTGATGGGGTTTGAAGGCACAATCCCCACTCAAGCCAGTGGTCTTGAATGGTGGTTTGTCTGGTGCGCTAAGATGGCTTCTGTAAAAGGTTTGCTAATGTTGTCATGTTGACGCTTTACATAGTAACTGATGTGTTACCATGGCAAAGGCATCACTTGGCTGCTTAGTCTCGTGTTGCTTATTCATGTGTTTTTTGACATGAATTAATGCTCAGCGAAGGAACGGGTCATCAAAAATACGAGAAAAGATTTCCACTTGCCTCTAGTGCAATCTGTCAGTCCAGTTAGTTTCAGTGCGATTTGGTGACGTTTCCAGTCTGCTGCAATCGTCACCTGTCTTTTGCACGATGGCTATTCTGTTGTGGACCCCAAACCACAGAAATTTCAAGAGCAAGAGACCGTACTACATACAAACTCACTCCGATCAGTACAGCTCGCTGGTGTTCTTTGGCAGGAATAGTGGTTCCCAGGGAAACTCTTTGACCTTGAGGGCTGTGCATTACGTCAGGTATCTGTGTCATTGTTTTTGGAAAGAGCTGTTGCTGTTTAGTTTTCCAAGTATGAATTTTTGATGGTTTGAGCTCCACAAAACAATACCCACCTGACCTGGGAAGACTGTGGTAGACTGGAAACTAGGTCTGAACAATTAATCAAAATGTTCTCAAAACATGCAGTAAGGCCAAGTGCAATAACCAAATCGCAGAAGCTGCAAGACAGGTATTAAAGGTGAAATGAGGTAAAAAGGTAAAATACTGTTGCAAAAAAAGAATTAAGGTGCTACAGAGTTGCCTACAAATCATACTTTCCCAATGATTGTTTGGTACAGACCCCAGCAAATGCAAAAATTATCGTCCCTACTTAAATTGTGACTCATATCGCAATTGCAAAATTTGTAAAATTAAATGCAATATTTAAACCTTGCCAAATCACACAGAATCTGGATGGATAAATTGCACAAGGACAGTGGGAGAACATATTTTCTTGTAATTTGGGTGAAATATTCCTGTAACACTTCAACATTATCAAAATTTTATGTCAACCATCTTAGTTGCACTGAGGGACTTAGCGTCACACATCAGGAAATATTTTTTTTTTTTTGTATCTGCTCACGTTGCAGGGTTAGATGTTTCACTGTAGTAAACATTTTTCCACTGATGTTGTGTGAGTGGGAAAGAGTTCTCATCTTTCTCTCTAACCCCTCTAGCCATCAGTGGAGCTCAGACTCAAGGTAATGATGGTGATGATGATGATGATGATGATGCTGAGGTAGATGCTCATGATGACATACGTACACATGAGTCAGGATCATCATAGTTTGCAGGGGTGTCTGGACTGTGAGTTTCCATGTTGGACCAGCGTACGAACGTTCACCACTATAATTATAGAGCCGGTAGCTCTCTCTTTCTCTGTGTGTGTGTGTGTGTGTGTGTGTGTGGTGGATTGCGTGTGTGCGTATGTGTGGTCATAGCATCTCACATACGACCCCATAATGACGGTGCTGATGACGACGCAGGCTCCCACGCCGTCATTATGTTTTACGTGAATGAGATCTACGTGCGTGTGAGCTGAGCCGTGTGGTTCCGCTGCTCTCCACCATCAAAACAGCTGTTGCACACACACACACACACACACACACACACACACACAAAAACGCACTGTATTCCTGTCTGTCCATGATCCCATAATGTAAAGGCACCATTAAACAGCGGATATAACCATTGCTGCTGTAAACAACATCCTTCACATCACACTCTCCGGCTGCATTGCTGTGAAACAGAGGGGAGACTCCGAAGGCAGCAGCTGCTGACGTGCTCTCTTTGACACCAGCGGTTAAGTCCAGGGTTTCTTAAACTATGGTATGGGTGCAAAAATGGGTCATGTTTCTTTAGGCGTCCCTTCATAAGTCTGTTGTGCATAACAATAAAAGCACTAAATTTAGTCCTGTCCAAGGTCTCAGCCTCATTAAAATCATGAGTTGTCCCATCTTGTGGCCACCAAGCAGAAATAGAGCCATGACTCATTTGGGATCCCGGTCCGCAGTTTCAGAAACACTGATGCAGCGCTACAAGTGCTCTAAGTGCTCTGTGGCCTCAGTGCTGGGCTCCTGGTTGCAGAACTCACTTTGTTTCTCTTGCTAATGTTACGCTGTGTTTGGTTCCATGTGTGTCTGCACCCATTATAGAGACATTAAGCCCGAGAGTGTGCGCGCTCCTCCTAATTTTGTATATTAATGTCGTCTTCTAGGAGCCCAACAGTGGCCCACCCACCCTGGTGACTCTGAAGGTCGACCCAGATGGATACTTCCTGTACTGGACTGGAGGAGCCAACTTGGTAAGACACTCTCACACACACAGGCTGCTCTCAAACTCAGCCACAATGGACCGCCACACACATAAACTCATTAGTGAAACACACTCACACTAAATCAAACGCAATCCGGCAACTCGAAAGCAGCCGACATTGGATTTTTAATGTATCAACATCACTTCGACTCTCATGCAGTTAACCTCATTTCATCTCTCTTTTTCTTTTCCTCTCATTGTGGTCATGTCCAGTCCATTAGTTCAGCCAAAATGGGTTTCTCTTGATCTCTCTCTCTCTCTCTTTCTCTCTCTTATGCCTCCTTTGTCCTTCTCTTTCTTATCTCTGTGGTTTTGTTCAGGCTTTTAGTCAAATAAGTACATCCCTCTCATCCTCCCTGTCATCAATCTCTTCTTTCCAAGAGCCAGTCTCTGCCGCTCTGCATCTTTCATGGTTGAACTTAAGCCAATAGTTTAGCCAGATTCTTAAACTTCATATTTTAGGCATTTGGCTGATACATTTAGGGCAATTAGCAGTGAGTCAGCAGGGTTTATGGTTTCCCTGGAGGATTTTTGGACAGGACGTGCGGTCGTGGATGAGCACACTGTGTATTAATGGTGTAGCGTTTTACCATTGATTTATTATGACTCCATTCATTTTGAGACATTAACATAAACAAATTAGGCCATTGTGGAGAAGATTGTCAGCCAGCTTAAAGCTCAGAGCTCAAAACACAACCTTCTGCAAAACTCCTCAGCAGACTAATAAAGTCTTCAGCACAAACGGGATGACAAGCTGACTCAAAACAACGTAATTCAAATTAAAACACAGCGCACCAAAATGTAGATGTCATAACATCATATTGAAATTAAGTGCATAAACAATACACAGGGGCTATTGATTGAACTGATATAATATTGCGTGGTTGTTTTATGCACAGTTCTGTATTTTACACTCCATCCCACCCCATCTGCTGTATTGCTTTACCGCACAAATGGAAATTGCTTTACATCATAAAGCAGGAAGGGGGCCAGTTTTTCTTATTGTATCATGGCTCCTTAACAAAACTACCACACTTAGCTGTAACACCATTAAAATTATTAACTGTTGAGCTTTACAGCTTCCCCTCCCTGCTGAAATGTAAGCATGGGGGAACTGAAATCAGCGCTTGGATTTCATGGCAAATCTGCTGCATTGCTTTATGGCACAAAAGAGGAGGAGGAGGAGGAGGAAACTGTCTGAGGCAAACAGAGTGAAAACTTTCCACATTTCTTTCAATGGCAGATGTCGGAAAAGTTAAAAGCTGGTTTAAAAAAACTCCTTCAACATGTTTTATTCAGTAAAAAAAAAAGGAGGAGCAGCATCATCTCTGTGACCGGAAAAGGCAGGGAAATGTCACCTTAATTCCATCTTAATTAAACTGATTGAGGCCACTAATCACCTCCACGGTGGTCCTAATTGTTTATGGTAATTACTCCAAACATTTACAGTTAATTTGACACTGATATATTGATGTTTAAAGCATGACACAGTGCACCTGGGAGGCGACTGAACCAGTGGCCTTATTTTTATGGGACGGTCATTCTGCGGGACCTGTGATTATCTCCGAGCCTTGATCTATACCCCTCCATATTTATGACTTTCACTCCTACTTCCTCTTTCTCTCCTGTAGCCTCGCTCCATTATTGTAGCCCTGCAGACCCTGTCCCCATAAATCCTCTCCGTTTCTACTGTATCTCTGTTTTCTCCCTCCACCTCTCCCTCTTGTCACCCCTCTCTTATCTCTCGCCGTGATCTCGCTTCACCGTTAACCCAAACAGCTGCCCCTCCCTCTCTCCCGTCATCCCCGCCTCTGTCCATCCATCTCCTGTGTTTGTGCGATGTTGGCCTGGCCAGACCATTTTGTGTGAGGCCTCGTGGATCAAATGACATTTCAGGGGAGCTCAATTCAATTACCCCCTTACACCATCCCTCTCCTCCCTCCCCCCCCCCGCATCCCTTGTCTTGGGTTTTTGGGTCTCTCGCTCATACCCAGACACACTCGCACTCTCTTTCTCTTTATTTTTGGAGGTCTATATTTACCCTAAAGGCACGTATGGAATGACCTGTTGATACCCCTGCATGGCTGCATGGTTGTGAGTGTGTGTGGTGATGTAAATGTCTGATTTTGTGTGTGTGTGTGTGTGTTAGCATATCTGGGCCAAAGCATACACCATTTTATCTGCCTGCACGTCTATATGCGTGTGTGTTGTGTGCGTGTTCATGCATGCATTTTCCAGACAAAGGCTTAAAATACTTATCTCATTCTACTGTCTTTGCCTGTGTATGTGCCTGCCCTCCCGTGTGTGTGTGTGTGTGTGTGTGTGTGTGTGCTGTATTGGAATACTAGGCCACTCGTAGCCCGAGGTGCATCTGTGACACTCTTTAGCACAGTCAGGCAGCCTGTCAGTCATTAAAGACTCTTCACCATTATGACGAAGAAGCCTCAAGTACACACGCGCCGCACACTGCTGTGCAAAGACACAACAGGTCATCTCGTAGCGTCTCATTGGCCGTCACGTGACTCGGCGGAAGAGGGAGCAACTTGGCTGCAGAGAGTCGGAGCGAGACCGAAAAGTCAGTGTGCGAGTCAGTGACAGAAAGCAAAAGATTAAAGGAGACGGTCGAAGGGATGCGGATCTTAAACTGACACGTGTTTTAACCGGGAACCCGAGCGGATCACTAGCCTTTATCTCCAGGTGCAAAACGGGGGAGGCTTCAGCGCCTCATGCATGTTCATCAGAGCCCAGATAGGCTATGTTTATGGCCACTATTATTTCTGCAAGTGTCAGGGCTTCTGCACGTCGAGCCTCACTGTTTTTGTTTTATTACCGGACAGTTTTACAACAGCAATTGTAAATCTAAACCTTGTGAATTTAAAATGATGTCCAAACGAGTCCAGCGGAGCTCCTCACTAGCCAGCAGTAGTTTTGCGCCACCCGACCGTTGGATCTCCTGAATGTGTTTGTGTTATAGCCAACTTCAGTTTTACCCGAGCCCAATTTCAAAGTGCCTGCGTACAGATTTCAGCAATCCCAGATTGCAGCTCTAACTCAGCTCTCTGGGTCCTCGGGAGATTTTGAACCGCAGATGAAAAGAAAGAGGACACGGCAGCACAGATATCCAGCTATTATTAATGAGCACAATTAATACGCCTTTACACTGATGACAATGCTATTCTGGATGGAACCCATTTCTCTTATTAGAGGCACCTAAAATATTTTGATGGAAGTACATTTTTTTTTTTTAATGACGTTGCTGTGCTCCCACTTAAGGTGTCAGATGAGGCTAAAGGTTCAAGCGCAGATGTCTAGCTTTATTTTGAGGTTTCATCCTGAGGGGGACACAATTATTAACGTGTTTTTTTTTCGTGCAACGTGCGGTGTGAAAGTCAGGGTGAGCAGAACTGGATTACGCTCGGCAAAGTAAGTCAGCTCGAGTCGCTTCGCCCAAAGACACGCAAGGACGAGTTCAAGTCTGCAACCCAAAAATGTCACCGGGGCCTTTCGACAAGATGCTCGACTTGAGAAAAGGGGGCAGGATGCGGTGTGTGTGTGTGTGTGTGTGTGTGTGTAAAAGGTGAAAAGGACGCAGCCCTGACATTGCACTTTATTTAGAACAAGCACACACACTTCAGATGAAAGCTCAGCCCCCCTGTGGATTTTAGGTTTTGAGGACTCTGTCTTTTGTTGAACTTCATATTGTCCTATACAGATAAGAGTGACGCATAAATTTGCATATTAATGATAGGACTGCACCAATATAGATACTGGATACTAATTGACGCTTAATTGATATTGATTGATTGAAGGTGACGGTATCAAATAATTCTCTCGGCCCTAACACCATGTGTCATGACAAAGCATTTTTCAGATTCAATTATATCTCAGTCATATTGGTCCAATGATCCAAAATGAATTGATTGATGGGATTCTGCACAGTGTTGACAGACACTTCAATTTTAGCACTTAGAGCTATTATAAACTATTATCACCTTAATCAGTGCATTCTTTTTATAGTTTGTGTAGTGCTTTCATGTGATCGGGATGATGAGCCAAGTATGTCTCAGATGATCCTGTTAGATAATGTTGAACATGCAGATGTAATTTATGACATTAAATGTTGTAAGAAAAACTTTAAAGTGAAGGTTGTTTCAAAACCCAGTATCTATCATGTTGTCCTTCTTCCTTCTCCCTTTCTCCTCCTTTCCTCTTTCAGCTATCAGCCTCTTTTCATTCCTTCCCGTTCCCTCTGTTCCTGTCTTTATTTGGATCTCCGTCTCTTTCTCCTAACCTTTTCGTTTGGCCTCCCGTTTCGTAACCTTCTCCTCCTTTCCCGTTCAAAGCCGGCCTCTCTGGCTCGCTTACTCTCTCTCTCCTTCTGTATATCTTCCCCCGATATCTTTCCTGTCACCTTTTCATTAGCGATAATCTCCCCTGCTTCTGCTTTTTATGTTTATGTCTTCAGCTCCTTCCACTCCTCCCTGCTTTCCGTTTTCCTTTGTTCCATTTATCCCCCATCTCTTTCCCGTCACCTTTCTCCACCGGCTTTGCTTCTCGTAGCCTTCCCTCTTCGAAATATCTCTGCGATGACTTCACTCCCCTCTCCGTCTTTTTCTTTTGTTTCATCTCTTTCCTGCCACCTTTTCCCCGCAGCCCCATTTGTTCAACATTGTTCCCCTCCCTGCTTAATACTTCCGTTCCATCAGCCCCTCCATCCATCTCTTTCTGGGAACTTTCTCTCTACCCATCCTCCCGTTCTTCTTTATTTCCTCCATTTTTCTGTTATCTCTCTTGCTCCATCTTTGCGTACCGTAAGGCATGACTTGCAAGAGCTGTGTGTGCACCGAATTCCCCATAATTCCTGAGTCAACATTGATAACAGCCAACGGTCAGTAACATACACAGTGAAATGAGGGAGACACACCCTGCATCTTCTTCTCTTTCCCTTTCTCTTCTCTCTCATGTCTTCCTCGCTTCCTCTCTTCCCCGCTTTCTAAATCTGTCACCCACTGCACCTCAAGATAAAGTTTTTACTCTCACTCGGCCATTTGTCCTTGAGAGAATTCACTTCACCTAACTGGGATAATCCACTTGGCACAGCTGCGCTCTTGTGATTTATATTACGGTTATTATTCCCTGGGTCTTCTGGCAGGAGAACGTGATTGGATCGAGCGGGGTATGGAAGGGTTAAATTTAATAAAAATATTTAAAATATGATGACAGCTGGGCTCGCAAACATATCCGAGACGGGCCAGACAGCGTGTTCTTGTAACATGGTTGATACAGCATGATGTAGCACCTTGGCGTGATCTACTCCCACGCCAACCATTGATGCAATCCAAAGCCGGATGTCTTCCAAGAGAAGTGCACAGTTCATCCCAAATGAATTCATGTCCGGGATCCTGGAAATAAATGTGCTTTACATCACAGACCCCCATTTGTTAGAGGTTTTTGTCCCAGGAACTCATGGTACATTCTTTTTTTTTTTTTTTTTTTTTAATGCCTGTCTGTACTGCCGGCAAGCCGTCGACCACATCAGACATCATCACACAGCCCGGCATTTTGATAACTTTTATTGGATAACAGTGAAGTAAAGCTATTCCTCATGTTTCTCGGGGACCCCTGATGGTCCTCGGGCTCCAGTTTGGAAACCACCGGCATGCTTCAGCTTCTCTGCCTGTGTGCCGCGCTGGTCGGCGGAGGGTGAATGCCGAATGCAATGTGCATGCCAGTGGCTGCGGGTTAGACATGCAAGTTCCACATGCAAATCCCAAATCCACACATCTGCTGCGGCATATGCCGTCGCCCTCCTGCTAATCCTGCTGTGTCTGTCCTTTCCCCAAACTCTCCTCTGCCTCCTCTCTGTGTTTGCAACTTAAATTAGACACATTAGGCATTTAGCAGGGTTAGGGTTAGGGTGTGTTAGGGTTAGGGTTAGGATGGGTTAGGGTTAGGGTTAGGGTTAGGGTGTGTTAGGGTTAGGGTTAGGGTGTGTTAGGGTTAGGGTTAGGATGGGTTAGGGTTAGGGCTGGGGTGTGTTAGGGTTAGGGTTAGGATGGGTTAGGGTTAGGGTTAGGATGGGTTAGGGTTAGGGTGTGTTAGGGTTAGGGTTAGGGTGTGTTAGGGTGTGTATGTATGTGAGGTATAGGAGGAGTCAGCTGGGAGGTCGGTTGCCAGAATCATCAACAGACTAGCACCTTAATGTTTTGCTCAAGAACGCGTCAACAAGGCGGATGCTTGATGAATCCCAGGTCGTCCAGGTTGTCTCGCTGGTGATTATGCCAATTTTTGAACCCCGTTTTAGTTTCCTTTCTTTTTCAAGACGGCAGAAACTGCCACAGGGAAGATTGTTGAGGGATTTGATGCAAAGGGAGATCATGTGGTGCCAAAGCTGAGGGGTTTTAAAAGACGCCGGCCGTGTGTTTGGCACATGGGCTCTCAGTTTGACCGTCGCTGTGTGTCCTAACGAGACATCTGATAGCCATTTTTTGCGGTGATTCATCGCTGTCACGATGCAAAAAGCTACAAAAAGGTCTCCGAGATCCACCCACTTTTTCACAATTGCTGGAAATACCAAGCTAACCTGTTGAGGTATCACCTTTTTGTCTGAAAGGTCCCTCCATTGTCTCTTTCTATACCGTGGCACGATGGAGTGACCTTTTCATAACAAAGCAGTTCAGCTGCCATTTGCAACCAATGCAGGGAAATTCATTCACGTGTTTTCAGGGCATCTAAGGTGCAGCTTCTGATTTCCCAAAAGCCTGTGGCAGTAATGAATCAATACCCAGTGATTATCAGATATTTCTGTAATGGAATCACTTTCTGACCTTTGTGCACTGCAAAAAGTCAAAATCTTACCAAGATTATTTGTCTTATTTCAAGTAAAAATGTCTTATTTCTAGTCAAAATATCTCATTACACTTAAAATAACAAACAAATTTTAACAAACAAATTTTGCCAATGGAACAAGCAAATTTAAATTTGCTTGTTCCATTGGCAAAATTTGTTTCTTGTTTCAAGCTAATTTTCACTTGAAACAAGTGAAAATTGTCTAAAAACAAGTAATTTCTGATCTGATCATGTCTTATTTTAAGTGTAATGAGATATTTTGACTAGAAATAGGACATTTTTACTTGAAATAAGACAAATAATCTTGGTAAGATTTTGAGTTTTTGCAGTGTGGCATCCTGCGGCGGTGGCTCTGATTGCATCGATGTCTATCTGTCTATCTGCTTTAGCATTTTCTTTCCTAGTGTTACACTGTTTTGATAGCCACCTGGCAAGGGCAGATTTCAACGCCGTAAGAATGAGCCGCCCATTGGCTCCCAGTGATGGATTTACTTAATCTCCAAGCATCTTTTTTTTTTTTTTTAGGCGTTAATTCCTGTTGGTTTCCAAATGCAAGAGAACCGGGAGGGTTTGAACGGCCGTAACGTAACATCTCAGCCTTTTTGCAGTCGCCAGGCGGCATCGCCCACGAGAAGAAATCGCGTCAACAGCGGAACGAGGAAGCACAGAAACGTGACGAGTTGTTGACAGCTGACGAGTGGGGGAAAAAAAAAAAAAAAGCGCAGCCGTGAATGGATGAATTAACTTCTGCCGACTTGTTGATGGCATCGCTCGCGCCGGTTTCCACAGCCAAACGCGGCCCAGCCAGGACGGCACTTAACTTATTATTGATGGCACCCAGTTTCCCCATCAGGCAACGCGTCTGCGGTCGCTCTTTCATTCGTGCCGCTGTTCGCCAACGTGGATGATTTGTCAGTTTGGACGCGGCTTCCAATAAACACACGCGGGTTTTCGATGCGGCGCTGGAGTTGGTGTTGGAGCGTCGCTGCCTCGCGTCCCGCAGCAGGATGAGCTGAAACACACCTGCTGCCGCGGGCCGATCCTCCATCCTTCACATTTATTCCTTTCACACTTTGACTGTTTGCTCTCGCCCCGTTTCCACACTGCTAATCCACCCTCCATTTGTCTTCCTCTCTCTCTCTCTCTCTCTTTTTCTTTCTTTGTTTCTCCGTCTCGGTCTCCGGGCAGCTGGTAGCCATCAGAGAGACAAGGCGACAAAGTTATTCCTGTAATATAAACTGAAGGATGACACTTCCTCTCTCTCTCTCTCTCTCTCTCTCTCTCTCTGCTCTCTGTCTCGCCCTGCCCTTCATCCTCCACCTCTCTCTCTCTCTCTCTCTCTTCCTCACCTTCTCTATTATCACACCGTCTCTTGATGCAGCTCTCCAATGTCTTCTCCATCTCCGTCTTACCTTCACAAGAGTCGGTTGGAGCATTGATGCGATGGCAAAGTGTGTTTTTTCCTGTTTTTAAAGGCTGCATTTTTTGTAAAGGGACACCATTTTCTCAACTAGTGTGTCATAAATCTTGTGTGTAAACGTCTTATGAAAGCACCCATAGCCGTCCCTACAGTGTCGGCACATTATCGAGCTATTTGCTCAGAGAAATCATGAAATGTGTCTCTTTCTC
>NC_043997.1:19783181-19830681 GCF_902150065.1 Myripristis murdjan
CAACTAGCTAAATATTACACACTGCAACACACACACACACACACACACACACACACACATGCTTACTGAGCGAGAGGCCAGAATATGTCAGGAATGTGCTCTCAGAGATGACCGACCTTCACACACACATCCATGTCTGTGCACAAATGCATGACCACACACACACACACACACACACACACTCACACACTCACAGTAATCAGTCTCTTACACATTATGCAGTCTTCGTCTTGAGTGAAGATGTGCTCATGAGGAATGCTCATGCTCCTGTGTCACATGCAGCTAAAAAGCAAAGACTGCATGCCAAAAATTGCACCCCTGCCTTTTCCACCCACACACACACACACACACACACACATACACAAACACAATCTTGCTTAACAGGTCAGGATGTTTCACAAGTCAGGACCTGCATGTGGAGCATATGCCTGCATCTGTGTTTACTGCTGCACCACAAGCTTTGTGTGTGTGTGTGTGTGTGTGTGTGTGTGTGTGTGTGTGTGTGTGTGTGTGTAGTCTTAGGAAGGTCTGTGGTTACTAGCCAGTAAAAAAAAAAAATGTTAACTTTCAAACACGTGCACACACACACACACACACACACACACGGAGCAGACAAGGTTGTAGTCTCATTGCTGTGGACTCTAGGGAGTAACCATGGAGATGGCAGAATGAAACCACGGCCTGTGGGAGAGGACATTGTGTGTGTGTGTGTGTGTGTGTGTGTGTGTTTGTCCTCCGGCCACAAACGTCCTACAGACCCAGAAGCGGTTTATTCCCCCAGAAAGTGAGTTATTCCCCCTAGGCCAATCAGAGGACATAGTTGAAGTCAGAATTTAATCCCATTGGTCGGCAGGCGCTGACCTTTCTCACCCCTGGCCAATCCCAGGGGAGGTGACTGTGTGCAAGGTGATGACATCACGGCCACAGAGAGAGACGAAGACAGAGGGAATGAGCAAGACGGAGAGACTTTAGTTTGGCTTTCCTGCTGTTGACTCATATCCTGCTTAATATGGATTTAACATCAAAACATCAACTTGAATTCAGAGAACAGACTGTCGGCTTTTGATTCCAGGTCTTAGCCTCCCTGTTGAACCAGGTTGAGACTAAGTTTACAGCAGAGTGTTACCAAGACTTTAAAAAGACTAGCTTTAGCTCTCCGTCACCAATACTGTGATTAGTAATCCGCCATTTGTTTGTTTGTTTGCTTGTTAGCTGGATATCTATAATCGTTTTGAACAAATCCCCCAGGAGCGGCTCTGAGGCCCATGCCTATGTGAGCTTAGGGGCCCACCCATAGCATTGCAGTTCACCTGACTCCACGGGGGCCAGAAAGTCCAAAATCTGTCCGTAGGGAGAGGACATGCTGCTAAAACCGTGACTAAATGTTTCCGTCCACCGGCCCGAGCTCGGTGCAGAATCTTTTAATTATCTGCTTTTAAACTACCGGGTCCAGTTTTCCTTTTTAAAGCCACCAAAACGCACATAAAGCTGTATTTTTCTAGGCATTGTGACGGCGCCTGAAGGCCACGGGAATGCCGCTCTAAGCTCATTCATGGTCAAAACCGGAAACCAGACCAGACCAAAATAAAAAAAAAATAAAAAATAACACTTGTAATACCAGCAAAATGAAATAGAGGAAGGCTCTCCTGAGTTTTATGTTTTTAGCTGCCTGCTTGCCAGCCATCATCAGGTCTCTCCAGTTCCCATCTCTCTATTCTGCTGTCTATAATAATAAAAAAAAAAAAATTCACAAAATGTTTTTTACGTAATTTAGTTACACCACATGAGCACTTATGATAGTAAAACAAAAGTAAAGTCTGCTTTGGCCACGGTTTATATTCTGCATGGTTGTCGCGTTTCTTTTCACCCGTCTCACTTGCTCATGTATCAGCAGCGCCCCCTGGTGGCCATTTAGCATCTGTGCATGGATCGATCAATTTCTGCAGAAGATGCGTTGCGAGGTGTGTTCAGGGTGTGGTTGGAGGCGGGGCTTCTTGTGTTGGGACCATTCTCCTTTATTATTGCTGAACATGACTGACTGACTTATTGACTTTTTCAAAACAGACCACCTGGAGCCTCCTAGTGGCGACGACTAAACATTGCAAGCTATATTTTGTTTGCTTATTTAAATTTAAGTTGTTTTTTTTTTTTTTTTTTTTTTTTTTAGTTGTGGTCACTTGAAAATCTGTAGACAATATTCCTGGTAGAATCGGTCAAAAAATATGGCAAATTATTTCACTTTTTCAAAACAAATTATTTCAGTCCTTCCAAAGACATTATTAAGTGGGACCAAAAGACAGTGGAAAATTTGTAAAAAAAAATAAAAAAATAAAAAATAATGATTATAATAATAATAATAAAAAGAAAAAGAAAGGAAAGCATTGAAATTCAAGCAAGGTGCTAACTAATATGTTCTTAAAGAATGGCAGGTGTATTTGCTCTACTATTGGATAAACTAGCCATGGATCTTTTTAATCCTTTGAACATAATCTAAAGATGGGAATGTTGTATGGTCCCCTATTATTCAGAGGTGAATGAGTGAAACTTGATGGTCATGGGACAAGGAAGAACAGCCAAAGGTGGGGCGTGGCAGTGGGCGTGGCTTCACCTCCTTAAACTGCATGTAACTTTTGAGGGGATTCACACAACATTATGAAACCTTGTGGGAAGTTTGGACGTGCAGGAAGGAGGCACAGATGAGCTTTTCACCCTCACTGGTTGAAGAGTGGTGTGGCCGTGGGCGTGATGAACTTCTGGTGAATATCCAACATGTAGAACTGGCATTGCACGGTGCTGGTTGAGGCTGTGTGCCACTGAGTGCTTTCTAGCTGATATATATAACAGGAAGTGTTTGAGTAAGAAATGAAAGACAAGCGAACACGTTGCTGATGTGAACTGCAATGCATTATAGATTAGAAAGCCATTCCAAAGTGATGATTTCCTGTAATGTAATCATCACATAAACATAAGCACCAGAAGCAAACATTCAGTTTAATATCACAAGCCTCATGAAATATTCACCGCCCTAATGTTTTTGCTCTCGATGTTAAATGTGTAATATCAGGCTCAGATTATCATGCATGCACAATGTGCCGTTTCATGTCTTTGTAGTCGCCGCTTCAAGTCGAGCGGCTTCAGAGATGACAGGCCAGTTCGATATTGATCTACTGCGGTGAGGTAAAGCAGAGCTACCGTAAAAGAAAACACTGGAAAACTGTGGACGAGGCGTAGTCAGCTGATACGAGCTGAGTCAAGGAAAAACAGGATGAGAGACGTAAATGTTTTAATTTATCAATAATTTATCAGGGGGTGACGAGAGGTGGATGATGGAATAAAGGTAGGCGGGCGAAGGCGGGGAAATACAAATATTTACAGTGCCGCCTCCTCTGTGTTTATGGCTTCATTTACAACAACTTGCACTCCTCTCCCTCTCTCCCTCCATCCCTCCCTCCCATTTTCACACGTTGTTTCCATCTCTTTCTCTGTTTCCTCTCTCCTGAAATCATCTGACATCAGCGTTAAGAGCTTCTTTGACTCCATGTCCTCTGCTGCTCTTGTATGTGTGTGTGTGTGTGTGTGTGTGTGTGTGCATGACTTTCATTGACAGGCATGCAAATCTGCTCGCAAGATATGCGTGCTTGTGTGTGCATGGAGTTATTTAACAGTTCTGTCTCTGCCTAAATATCAACCGTCTACTTCTCCCTGCCTCTGCACGCTCACACACACACACACACACACTTCACGCAGGCGCTCGCAAAGCCTGTGTGTCTGCTGTGCCTCACGTCCAGAGACACTGATAAAGATAAATATGAGAGGATTTCACGGGCAGGAGAAAGGCTGGACGCAGCACGTGCTCCTCGCCTGGGGGAGAAGCATCCATGAAGTCTGTTATTCAAGTTTTCCGTCTTTGCTCCCATCCGTCTTTCTGGCTTTTTTTTTTTTTCCTTCTTCTACACATTGCTTTCATAAACAGCCGACAGCAGCGAATAATTTGTACGAGACAGTGGGTCATTGTGCCGGCGTGCCTGCCTGCTTTCGCATTGATCCCGGTTCAGGAAGTAAAGTCCTTGATCCACTTGCTCCATAGGCATTTCAGAAAAGAGCCTGGGATAATACATAATAAAATGAAAAAGGCCGTGAAGGTAATGCTTTTGAAGAGAAAATGAGCTACTGATGCAAATCGCTGAGTCATAATGCTCTTTTCTTTATCCCCATATAAATTAAAAAAAAAAAAAAAAAAAAAAAACATGATATCTGACAGCAAAAACATGCCGGAGCTGTGCTAAAGAGTAATGTTACCTCACTCTGGGCTGGCAAGTTTGGAATGGGTAGCGTTTCCATGGCAACAGCGGCGCCTCTGATTGGTTTGAACTCGCTAAACCTCATGGGTAGTGTAGTGTTTCCCCAGGCTCTCAGGAATAAAAGCTCACGGTGTGTATAAGTTACACTATTATATTAAAATGCAAATAATTAAGAGTTCTTGTGGGGAAAAATGAATGGGAAGTTAAAATCCACAGCCTGACATTTCAGCTCTGTTGGCGATAACTAACAAGAACCCTCTTTCTGTCTCTTAGGAGGTGGAGACTTTAGACATCAGCACCATCAGGGACACCCGGACAGGGAAGTTTGCCAAACAGCCAAAGGTTGGTAACGCTCGTGTGTTTGAGTGAACTTGTCATCTGCTGCTGTTGATATCTCTGTCCTCTGACCAGGAGAGTGGCGCTCAAGTGTGCGACTGTCAACACAAGGTGCATGTGTGTGTGTCAGTGTGTGTCAGTGTTCCCATACATCTCCCGTATTCCTGTCTTTGTGTGCATCTGGATATCCCCGTATCCGTGTGTGTCATGTACACAGCTATATCTGTGTGTGTCTGTGTCTGTGTGTGTGTGTGAGTGTGTTCCTCTCTCAGCTGATGGTCCAAAGGTGACAGATGGAGCGGCCAGACAGGAAGTGTAAGAGAGCGGAGCCGCCGGCCGCCGATGTGTAAAACTCAGCGGCCAGCTCCCTGCGGATGTGGACGATTGAAACTGATTTGTGTTCATTTGCAGGACGTGCAGAAATAACGTGGTCGATGTAAAACGTGGAGGCGTCAGTCTGTGGAAGTGCAGCGTCAGCCGGAGAGTAATGACATGCAGCGTTTGTGGCATCTGTTTTGAATAAACAAAGCAAGACCTGGATATTTAATATGAGCAAAAGAAAGGAGCGCAAACACACCACAGAAACTCAAAACGCCACCGACAGAACAGACAGTGTGCACAGAACACAGAGGTCGCCTGTCAATTTGTAGATTGTAGATTTATTTATTTTTAAAAGAAATGGGACAGTACATGTTGATGCACATAATAATACACAATAGAATAAAAAAAAAAAAGAAAGAAAAAAAAAACAGCATAGTTGATCATGAAACATACAGGCCAAGGGTCAGGGGACCATGCGCATTTCACCACTGCTTAAACACTAAAGTGCAGAGTGCTATAGTGTAAAGTGCATTATTATATTGCAAATTGCCCAATAAATATAAAGTGCTATTTTAATTGTCCAATACTCAATGCATATTACAATAATTTAATACCAACGATGGTAATTTGTGATACCTAGAGTACCTAGTTGTATAAAAATTTAAAGTGCTTGTTGCATTGCACATTGCCCTGCTGCCTAATAAGTGATGATAGAATTGCACACTACTCGATTACATATTGCAGTAAATGAATAAATACCAACAATGGTAATTTTATGATACTGAGAGTACCCAATTGTGTGAGAATATAAAGTGCATGTTGCATTGCACATTGCCCTAGTACCTAAAAAAAATTAATGAAGATATAATAAATAGAGGAAAAAAAATGTTAATGAGGAATCAAACACCACAGCAGTGCTCAACGCCAAAGATGGAGACTAAAATTAATAAAAAATAAATAAATAAATAAACTGGATTATCACTTCACTTGTGCAGTCTGCAGTGGTGTGTAGAGCGGCGTTCGCTAAGGGGAAGTGATGGCCACAGATGCTGCGTGGTGTCAAAACGTGGCGTTCGGTGTTGAGAGGTGATGAAACGTAACATTCAGGGGTGTTTTATAGTTGCAAAACAACAACGTTCAGGAGTGTGAAGTGTTACGTGATGAAATGTAAAAAAAGTTTTGTCAGCGGCGTGCGGTGATGAAAGTTTTATGAAGTCATTTGGTCCATTAGATTCATTAGATTGACATATTACTATAATGACATTGTGATGTAAACATAGATATCACATGGATCATATTGCATAAGGCTGCATTACAGTAACAGGCCGGTTTTCTGCACTCATCATATCCACATTACTAATTATTCTTTATTAAAAATCCTGTGTGTAAATATCCTACAAAATCACCAATAGTGATTGTCATAGCACCGATATTAGGATATTGAATCAAAGATATTATGCCAGATGACTTTGTCCATATCACCCGGTCCTACACGTTGGTTTGGTTTGAACACACACACTGTTTTTTCACCACTTTGTGACAATTTGCATTTTTGCACAATGGCTCATCAGTGTGTTTGCCTGATAAACAAGCATGCTAATTACTGAAATGAGCTGCTGGGGAGAGAGGGAGGGAGGGAGGGAGGAAGGGGCACAGGGGGGGAGAGAATGCATAAATGATGGAGCGATGGAGTGCTAGACAGTGAGGTTAAAAGAAGGAGAGGGAGGCAGACGCTGGTCTAATTACATTGGCCTGCTGGAGCTTGTGCATCACATTTACTGCTCTCAAGAGACAGATAATGATAGACGGAGAGAGGTGAGCCCTTCTGGATGTGTGTGTGTGTGTGTGTGTGTGTGTGTGTGTGTGTCCTGTCTCAAGCGAAGGGGACATCTGACCTGTGTGTGTTTGCACGTGTTCATGTATTTCTCTGTATTTGTTTTATGCACATTAAGGGCTTAGGGACCAGTTAGAAAGGGAATACAAAACAATAAAATGTCCAAACAAGTACACAAACCTGTGTGTGTGTGTGTGTGTGTGTGTGTGTGTGTGTGTGTGTGTGTGTGTGTGTGTGTGTGTGTGTGTGTGTGTGTGTGTGTGTGTGTGTGTGTGTGTGTGTGTGTGTGTGTGTGTGTGTGTGTGTGTGTGTGTGTCAGGACTCCAAGGTGCGTGAGGTGCTTGGCTTCGGTAAGGGCGATGGTGTGGAAGGGAAGCTGGTGACGGTCGTCCATGGCAACGACCTGGTCAACATCTCCTTCCTCAACTTCCAGGCCATGCAGGAAGACACAGCCAAGGTAACCATGGACACCCTTCCTTCATATCTGTCTTTCTTTCTTTCTTTCTTTCTTTCTTTCTTTCTTTCTTTCTTTCTTTCTTTCTTCCTCCCCTTCTTTCTTTGTGTCTACCCTTTTTTTCTTTCCCCCCTCTCTACCAGGTTTCTTTCCTCGGGCCGTACATTGATTATCTCCTTTACGATGTTGACAGTGAGGCCTGTTTGTGTCCGTGTGTGTGTGTGTTTAGGAGCTGTAAAGGTTAATTATTTCCTCTGTGTGTGTGTGTGTGTGTGTGTGTGTGTGTGTGTGTGTGTGTGTGTCAGTGTGTGTTGTGCATAGCATCTAATTCACTTTACCTGTTTGCTTTTGATATCAAATGAGCAATCAAACGAACTGCAGTCCTTTCAAGCATGCCAACTCCATATTTAAACTCCCTCTCTATGTGTGTGTGTGTGTGTGTGTGTGTGTGTGTGTGTGTGTGTGTGTCCAGATCTGGACAGAGGAGCTGTTCAAGTTGGCTACCAACATACTTTCCCAGAATGCATCACGGAATACCTTCCTTCAGAAAGCGTAAGAGCTTCTTTATGTGTGTGATTTGGACATTATTCTTTAACCCAGTCTAAATGTTGGACTGTAATTCTGACCACGGCTGCGCGATACATCGTTTCAGCATCGACGCTGCAATTTGTGCAGGACTCACGGTGTCCAGTAAGGCAAATGAACTCAAATGGAAAACTTGCAGGATTCTCATTTTCCATGACTGCTTTAGAAGAGAAGTCCACCGGATATAGCATATTTTTTTTTAGGATGAAAATGATGATTGTTATTTGTATATCTGTACACGAAGAACACACTGCATGCATCGGGTGAAATTTCCTGCATTATTTCATATCGCAATACAAAAAAAAAAAAAAAAGACATTGCAATGTTTTTTTTTTTTTTTTTTTTTTTTTTTTTGCAGCCCTAGTTCTGACTGTGCATTTCTCTCTCAGCTCAGTTTCAGTTCAATTCAAATGTGGCTTGTTGGCATGAAATACAAACATACTCACTGCCAAAAAAACATACATGATGGTGATAGTGACAATAAATGAAACTGGAGAATCGAGCGATATCCAAACATCTGTCGACGGTTCATCCAAAGAGAATTGAGATAAACCAGTTTATATATTTTCATTGCTGTCCTT
The DNA here is from genome assembly GCF_902150065.1 of Myripristis murdjan. Lineage (NCBI taxonomy): Eukaryota > Metazoa > Chordata > Actinopteri > Holocentriformes > Holocentridae > Myripristis > Myripristis murdjan. The sequence continues at coordinate 19,791,594 of NC_043997.1, forward strand.
GAATTATGACCAGTAAAGATAGGCTTTGCAGCTGATGTGGCATACTCACGTCTTTCTCCAGAAAATTAGGGATTCTCGGGAACTTTATTAGTTCATTCCAGCATTGGTTGGTAATAGTTTGGTTTGGCCAGATAAACTCTGATGTGAGCTCCAGAAGCAGCTGGCAGACGGGACTTTTTTTCTTGTTTGTTTCCTGGCACTGAAGGGCTTTGTTATGATAAGACTGGGCCTTGCTGTTTTTTTTTTTTTATATGGTTATAAAATTTGATGGTTCTTCTTCTGAATTGTGATTATGAGGGGGGTATTGACCTAATTCTCTCTCTCTCTCTCTCTCTCTCTCTCTCTCTCTCCCAGGTACACTAAGTTAAAGTTGCAGGTGAATCAGGACGGGAAGATTCCAGTGAAGAAGTGAGAAACCCGCACACAAACCGCTCTCCACGCTGCATTTCGAGCGTCACCATCCTCCACTTCTCCTTTCCTTTCCTGTTCTCTTGTCTCTCTTCCACTTCCTCCATTGCCTCTTCTCTTCGCCCGTTCACCTTCTACCTTGACATTTATTTAATTTCTTTTCTCTCGGTCAGCCATGTCCCTCGTTTAAATCCCGCCTTTTGTGCCAGTGTCGACAGTGTTTGGTTTGTACAATGCGCCTTGAATGGGGGAAACGAGCGCCTTGTCATGTCTAACAATGCTCAGCAGTGACTCGAATCGCTCCTCACTCTCTGCCTCCGTCTGTCTTCCAGCATTCTCAAGATGTTCTCAGATAAAAAGAGAGTGGAGACGGCTCTGGAGCAGTGCGGCCTCGTCACCAACAGGGTAATCATCACATCAATCACTGCCAACAGAGCTGTATTTAATACAGGAGGCAGGGTCGCTTTGGTTCTCATATGGCGGCACATGAAAAATGTTGAAACGTAGCCTCAGACTGCACTACACTTAGCCTAAAAATCAGATTTTGCTTTTAGGGATTTGGATTCTTTCAACTCTGGGATTCAATTTAGTAACTTCGTCATATGGTTTGCCATCGCCTGCCCCCCCCCCCCCCCCCCCCCCCCCCCCCCTGCAAGGTGAGGGAGGCAGACTGGAATAGTGCAGGCTTGCAGTTTGGTTGTCTTAACCCGCGGCTGAAAACAACTTTTTGGAGTCACAAGATTTCTTTCCTTTTCAATAAAAAAAGCACACTGTAAAATCTGCACAGTCAGCCAGTCTCTCTTGATACTGTTGTCCTCTGGCGCCTCCTGCTGGTCTTTTGTAAGAAGACACAGTGTCCTGTATTTATATTGTTTTCAATTTAGATTTAGACATTTATCTGAGCCTAAAATGTATGGCGGTTTGGGAGATCGGTTACAGTTTTTAGGTGAATTTTAGACACATTTTCTAGTTTCCCTGTGTCGTCATTCATTCCTCTTTTGACTCTTTTGTCTCTCTTATTTTTTCTGTGTGTGTGTGTGTGTGTGTGTGTCTGTCTCTGCAGGCGGAGGGAATAAAGCCAGATGATTTCACATGGGAGGCCTTCCAGAAGTTTCTCGACAGCCTCAGTCTGCGGCCTGAGATACAAAGCATCTTTGAGGAGAAGTGCGCGGCGCTCAGACACACACCACGCCTTCATAAAACTTACATTCAACACATGCACTTGCACTGTTATTTTGACAGAAGGAAAAAAAGATGGGATTAAGAAAAATGTCTAAAACAATAAATTAATACCCCTGATTAAACATTATCATTATCATTGAGAACTCATTGTGACTATCCAGTATCAAGTTTTAAATATCTAATTTTGGAATGAAATTGTCAACTTCAGCTCCAAAACCTTTCCTCACTTGGTTTTTCCTAAGCGACTCAACACATAAAATTTCTTCTTGTAACCCCACGCTCTGGCCATTATCACCCTCCAGTGGCTCCAAGAGGAAGCCGTTCATCTCTCTGGACCAGCTGATGGACTTCATCAACCGCAAGCAGCGAGACTCCCGACTGAACGAGGTGCTGTACCCCCCGCTGAAACGGGAGCAGATCCGACAGATCATGGAGAAGTACGAGATCAACGCCAGCCAGCTGGAGAGAGGTAAATTACCCTGTGCATGCATGCTGGTTAAAGATGTGTGTTTTTATTTTTATTTCTTTATTTTTTGCCATGTTTCTAAGAATTTAGCCAATGCTGATGGTGTCCTACTGCAAACGGAGACAGACAACGCCCAGTTGAGTAGTGAATTCTTTTACTTGCAAGGAGTGAGTGGGCAGCGACCTCTCACTGAGGCACTTGTTCACACATCAACAGTTATCTATTCTATTCTAACAGGAAATAAATCCATATATGGTAATCTTCAACAATTCAGCTACAACACAAGGATACAAGGAAGTTGTCATATTACACTCTCACTTTGGTGAAGAGTGGAAAACTACTGTCTGCACTCTTTCATACAGTGTCATGGAAGTAATGGTAATATCATAATGCAATTTAATAACATTTAAAATGCAATTTTTATAACACAGAGCCTCTTAAAGAGACTGGATACTCATTAGATTGGATAAATACTTTGCCCTGTGTGGACATACAGGGTAGTGGTGGGTTTTTAATACGTCCAAGTGCAACTAAATTCAGATGTTAAGGGCAACGTGATTGGCAGATGGCGTTTATAATAGAAAAAAGCCCACGATGCAACAGTGAAAACATACTGTGTTGCATAAAAGTATGATGAGACATAGACCCACCGAGACAGATATGAGCTGTTATGACCACGCAGAGAGTCAGTAACTTAATAGATTCTGCGTAAAATACTGCGGTTTGCAATTAGACTGTGTGATTTTTATTACTCGTTTCATGTGTAATAAAATCACAGTCTAATTGCAGTGGGGATAAATGAGTGCCCAGTTCTTTTAACCGTGATTTTAGACGCTTTAATAAAACGGCGCCCAGAGGACTTCAGCTCCAACTGCCCTCTAAGGAGGTGACCAGGATACAGGAGAAGTGTATCAGCCCTCCTCTCCGCACACCTGACTCACACCAGGAAACCTGCAAGCTATTTTCACCAGGATCCGAGGTCTGGTTTTATTGCGTAATCTGAAGAAGCCGAACCCCAAAACAGCACAAAATGTTTCAATAAAACTCGGATGCAAACCAGGTCGTCCTTTTGCTGCACTGGTTCATTTCCCCTTGGAAAAAACAAACCCTGCTGTATCCTGGTGTAGGTTGCATCTGTGTTTCTCTCAAAGTTTTCTCCTTTTTTTTTTTCTTTTTCCTCAACAGCCGTTCACAGATATTTATAGGCATCCATCAGTTGCACTTCCTTTGCCTTTTTTTTTTTTTTTTTTTTTTATTGCAGCGCATTCGGGGCACAGATTTTCTGTCATTTCCAAATTTCACAATAAAAGCTGCAGGTTTTCATCGTGCAGCTTTTATTGTGAAATTTGGAAATGACAAAAAGTAGAACCAACAAAGTAGAAGCAGATTCTTCTTCTTATCTTTGCTGATCATTTGTTCTCTGTAATGAATATGTGAAGTACAATACTCAAGCAAAAATGCACTTGAGTAAAAAATAAATTTAACAAGTACACAAAAACGCTACTTATTTACAGAAACGTGAGTAAATGTCATGAGCTGGTTCCACCTCTGACTGAAGGTCATGAACAACAACACACTCCACAGTCTCTGAGCCTTTAATTAATAGCTGTGTGAAAACCAAGGAAGTACGTACACACAGTCAAAACTTCATCAGTGTGAGCACTGTTACCCCAGAATCTAAGGACGTGCAGTATCCAGTTCACAATGTTCAGATCTAAGTAGAAAATGTAGCTCATGGTCTGATCTAATGCAATTATTCTGACTCCCATTAGCAGATGGATGCTGCTTAATCCATTTAAGTTCATTATAAAGAAAAAAAATTGTGAGGGATTTCATTTTTTAATCAAAGTAAATGCGCGCTGTCATCCACATGGTGAGTGCATTTCATCAGGGACACATTCAGAATCCATTTTCGTGAAAATTTAAAAACAATAAAGCGATGACACCAAAGTGTGTCGATTACTCTAACTAATATTGTGTTATTATGAGCTCAGTTTTAGGGATTGTTAACGCAGTTGGAAGACAACGTTGACCAACCAGATTGCCTGAAACTACCTGGTTACATATGAGAGGTCTCATTCTGCTGCAGAACACCTGTAGAGGATTTTTATTTCAATGTCAGTTTAGCTTTGGTTAGTTTTCAGTGTGATATTTGGTAGTTTTATGTTAGTTTTCAAAAAATTATGTTTGTGTAAGGCTTTCAGATTGCCCATATGCACCTCCTCTCTCTCTCTCTCTCTCTCTCTCTCTCTCCCTGTCTTTCTCGCTGCAGACCAGATCAGCTTGTTGGGTTTCAGTCGTTATCTGGGAGGAGAGGAGAACAGCATCGTGCCTCCCGAGAGGCTGGACGTCATCGACGACATGAACCAACCGCTCGCTCACTACTTTATCAACTCCTCGCACAACACATACCTCACAGGTAAACACACTCTCCACGTGCACACACACACACACACACACATGTATAGAGGTCAGTGTTCACCAAACCACATGTGTACATTTCTTTTAAACATACATGCACAGTTGCACACAATCAAATGCATGCATACTTAAAAGCATATGTGAAAGTATAGGCATGCACACACAAATTTAGGTATACACACACACACACACACGCACACACACGTCCTTGAATTAAACCAGTGCAACAATTGACTTGTTTCAGCAGTTTTATACAACAGCATCTTCATTTCCTTACCCTGCCTTCCGTCCTTCCTTGTTTTTGTTTATGTGTGTGTGTGTGTGTGTGTGTGTGTGTGTGTGTGTGTGTGTGTGTGCGCGCGTGCAGTGGGCCAGTTGACCGGTCTGTCCTCAGTGGAGATGTACCGGCAGGTTCTGCTGACAGGCTGCCGCTGCATAGAGCTGGACTGCTGGAAGGGCCGGCCGCAGGACGAGGAGCCCTACATCACCCACGGCTTCACCATGACCACCGAGATTCCCTTCAAGGTGAGAACCGCGGCCTTTCAATGGGTTTGTTTGTTCAGTTCGCGGTTAAAAGGAATGTGCCTGGCACTATCGAGTTGTTAATTTAGATGAATTCAGGCCAGTTAATTAGGTTCCTCCTATAATCACAGCAAACCAGTGCCAATAACCTCAAAATAGCTCTCGCTCTCTAATGCTGTGGTCTGTGGGATTTTAAGGAATGGTTTTTCCCCACTGACTCGTGCTGGAATTGTAAACAGATGTTAACGCGGGCCTGCTGTGATATCTGAATGAGGGGTTTATTAATAATCATTAAGAGTAGGATCGGTCTGTTAAATCTTCAACGTAAGCATTTAAAATTAAATAACTAAATCAAAAAGGTAACATTTATTCCTCCATCCACATCCTCTGTCATTCATTCACTCTCTGTCCTTCTCCTGACTGCAGGAGGTGATTGAGGCCATAGCAGAGAGCGCCTTCAAGACCTCTCCCTACCCCGTCATCCTCTCCTTTGAAAACCATGTCGACTCGTGAGTAGGAAACCGGGGGGGAAGGCTGTGGTTGCCTTTTTTTTCATCCGTTGATGGGTTTAGATATGCAAGTTTGTTTGCCTCCTGTTGTTGTTTACCCTTTTGTTTCCTTAGTCCTGTAACTGTTTCAGAGTTCGTCCTTGTGTATAACCTGAGCACGTACCCAATGTGAGCTTGATAGGCAGAATCCACCCTGAATGACTTGAAGGAATACTGCAACATGTTGAGCAAATATGATTGATGCCATTTTCCCCCTCAGTGGTTCTGTTCCTACGGGGGCATTTCATGTTAGCTTAGCATAAAGACTTGAAGTCTATGGGAGTCATTAGCCTAGCTCCGTCAATGTGGAAAAAATAAACCTTACAGCGGCTCCAAAGTTGTCTTATTCACACAAATGTATCATGCAAATGTGAAATACATTAAAGGCACTACTTACATTGTGCCCCTTCAGCGCTGCACAGATCACTGCGCTAGATGGAAGGATAAATGTGTTCACAGGTTGTAGTTCCAGCCGTCTAACTTCTCCTAATTACTCTTAAAAAAAAAAAAAAATAATTCAAGACATATATTTCAAATACGCAATATATTGTGTAAATGAGATAGCTTCAGAGTTGCTGTAAGTTGTTTTTTTTTTTTTTTTTTCACTTTGACGGACTAGGCTAATGATTCCTATAGACTTAAGGTCTTTATGCTAAAATGTTGGAGCACTCCATTAAGTGTTAAAAACTGATATTGGTGAAATAGTTTGCATTATAGCGGCCGTTTTGTTGTTTGATAGCTTATTTTTCTTATTCCTATGGATTATAACAGTAATAGTCAGATTATGGTGTCAGTCCCCTCAGAGTAAAAGAAGAGCTTCTTCCCAGATTCAACATTTTGTGCCCAATGTTTAACAATCACAGAAGCAGCAATATGATTTTCTCTACGGACAGCAGCCACAGAAGACCAGAACACATTGCAATGCATGTTGAGATCAGGGGCAAGCAGTGCATTGTGGGAAATGTGAGAAATGTCTAATTGAAGTAAACAAAACACCAACATGTGAGTGTCTGTGTGTTTTGCTCCTCAGGTCCAAGCAGCAGGCTAAGATGGCAGAGTACTGCAGGACCATCTTTGGAGACGCCCTGCTTATCGATCCACTGGAGAAATATCAGGTAAGACTCATCTATGGTCAGATCTTGCATAAACTGAGTCCATACACATTAGTAAACAATGAATACCATTATACTTGTTCCTCTTCCATAATAATAATAATAATAACAGCCATATAGAGTGAGTTTGCATATCGCCCACAGTATAAGTGGGAGTGTAAATTCAAACAGAATGGAGTTTTGTTTTTGAAACCTCAAATTTTCTGCTTGTTTTCTGCATCATCTCACTTGTTAAACTCCATTTCTTGTGTGAGCTTTTGAATAGTAAATTTGGTTATCTTCCTTTAAGGAAAAAAAAAAAAAGAAAGCAGTGATCCCAGCGTCACATGTGTTTAATCGATAAGCAAACGCATGAAAATGATCAAACAGCTCGTGACTTGGAGTCACAAGCTCAAGCCCAAGTTGTTGTTGGGTTAAGCTGGTTTCAAGTTTTTTTTTTTTTTTTTTTTTTTATCAAGATGGATGAAACACTGCGGTCGGCCCTGTGACTTTTATTCGCTTTAGCACTGGCAGCAGCAAATTGGTAACGATATTTCGGGTTGTGTTACCACACGTTCCAGTTTGACCTGGTTCAGAGGCCTCATGACAGCATCAAGCCCACAAAACACACTATTCAGCCCAAACTGGTTATGGAGTCTGGCTGTGTCTTTTTTTTGTGTGTATGTTTTTGATTTTGTTTGATTTTTTTTTTAGCCCTTCATCCATTCTGTTGAAAGATTCCTGTTCCCTGTCTTCCATTATTTCTTTCTTTTTGAGTTTTCCTATCTGGTGTTGCTTGTGTCTTAAACATTTAGCTGTTTTCATTTACCAAAAAAAAAAGAATGATTTGTCATCAGGGTGGCAAAACTCCACAATTTCAAAGTAAATCAACGCCCTTTTCTTGATGGATTTTAACTGAGCGATCTGCCTTTTTCAAGATAGTGATTTTTTTTTTTTTTTTTTTTTTTTTTTTTTTTTTTGCAGCAAGTGTGAGTCTGCATGTGAAGTGGATTTGCTTCACACAATAGGCAGAATTTTTAACTTGTCCAAGAAAAACAAGATTTATAAGACTGAATATCCATCCCTACAGCTTTATCTGTCTGTTGTTCATTCATCCTGCCTTCCCTCCCCTGCGCTCCAGCTGGTCCCAGGTCAGCACCTCCCCTCGCCACAGGAGCTGCTGGGGAAGATTCTCATTAAAAACAAGAAGAAGCACCACCACCACCGGCCGTCGAGCGGCGGCAGCATACGGCGCAGAGAGCTGGAGGAGCAGTCGTCACCTAACAACGGTACACACACCGTCCCGGCACTGAGAGGCAGACTGACGCCTAACACACACAGACGATTAATGGCTTTGGTTGATGGATCCATGAGGAAACATCAGCTACTAAAGAACCGCTTTATTTATTGGATTTGAGAAAAAAAATCATTGAAACAGTCGGCTCCACCAAATACTACTTTGTAAAAGGTTCCTTAAAGAATGTCCTAGAAGAACCATTTTTTTATTCCTCAAACTTTTTTGAAGGGCTTTTGAAGCATGTTTGGGAATTCTTTAAAAAAAAATTATGAAAAAATGTTTCTTTAAAGAACCATGGTCTGAGAGGTTGTTAGTGAATTCAGAAATGGTTCACAGCATCACAATGTAGGACTATTTTTGGCTCCAGTTCCAGATGACACCTTCATTTTTTTGTTTAAGAAATGAGAATTAAGAGCTGTTTTCAAGGACGTTTTCTCTTAATTCTTTGCTCTTTGAATAAATCATTGCTCTTTCCTCACAGAACTGTTTTATGACTCTTTCAAGTACCTTTGAACCATTTAAAGAAATCAAAAAGAGTTCCCATGCACATATTTTAATTTCACTATTACTTCATTGTGGAGAAGTTAGACAAGTGAGGGAATGTATAAGAAGGACTACTCAGTTCTCAGCTTTCACTGTTAATCTGCCAATCTCTAGTACAGACAGTTATGGAATAACTAAATCTCATCAGATGGGGACCCTGAGACTACATCACAGTGATGGAAACTTATTTAATAGGACTCCCTGGAAGAAGAGACATTGTGTCTCAATGGGACCTTCCTGGTAAAATAAAGGATAAATAAAATAAATAAATAATACTTGAAAATACCTCACCATTTTCGCTTGATCGTTGCATTGTTTTATGCATTACTGCAATACAATACATAGCACACAGCCACATTCACTCATACATACATACACATCCCTTTTTCCACACCTTTTCCATGGCCAAAGACGGTGTTACTGTTTCCTGTGCAGACTGCCCTCTGACAGACGGCGATGCAGGCCAGCTCCTGTCCAACGGGGAGGAGAAGCTGGCAGAGAGGATGGTCAAAGACTCGGATCCTCGCAAGTCCATTGGTGGGTTTAAAGTCGAGGTTGGACAGGTGGACACACAGATGGGCTGTTCAGAGTGTAAAGGAATGTCTAAGTAACAGGCTGTATGTTGTGCTCCACCAGGAGGGGAGGGGGAGAGCGAGGAGGACGAGGAGGATGAACTGGTGAACGAACCGAAGAAACCAAACTCGGACGAGGTGAGAGTCATCGGCAACAGCTGGAGGAAGGATTGATCGCTTGATTGGCTGATTGAGAAATAGACATTTATCAGTCAAACACACACTAACCCTCTGTCTCTCAGGGCACAGCCAGCAGTGAGGTGAACGCTACAGAGGAGATGTCGACTCTCGTCAACTACATCGAACCGGTCAAATTCAAGAGCTTTGAAGTGGCAACCAGTAAGTGTGTGTGTGCGTGTGTGTGCGTGTGTGTGTGTGTGTGTGTGTGTGTTTGTGTACAACTCAGCAAGGAAGATGATGGCATAAGTGCAAAAGAGCTACGTTCAACAATGATTTTTTTATTAGGCTTTTATCAGTGCAAGCTTCATTTATTGATTGAGGTTGGATTTTTCTTGCTGACCTTTTGTTGTCTGTGTGTGTGTGTGTGTGTGTGTGTACAGGGGAGATGTTCAGTGTGTGTGGACGGGATATGCTTGTTAGTTTTAAGCACCTCTCCTCTGTAGCTCATTAGGCCAACAAGCTGGCTAAATGACTCATTTGTGGTTAATGATCAGTCTTTTCACACAAACCCGCTGCACTTAAACGATCCTAATCGGTTCCTGATTGTTTTGTTTTTTTTCTGGATTTTGTATTTTGTTGTTTTTTCCTGTCATTTTCATTTCATGTCCTTTTGCTTTTTTCCCCTCTTTCTCCGTCCCAGAGAGGAAGAAATACTTTGAGATGTCGTCGTTCGTGGAAACGAAAGGCATGGACACGCTGAAGAGCTCCCCCATCGAGTTTGTCGAGTATCCTTGCCAGGCTCTCATCTCTTGTGTGTGTGTGTGTATGACTGCACTCTGTGTGTTTGACCTCAGTACCAGGATGGACTTTAATGGACAGAATATGTTTTATATGTACATTATATACACATTTTATCATGATGCACCCAGACAGAGTCAAAACAATTGATGGATTCATCTTACATGTTCATTACATGTAATTTACTACAAACTGTTTGGGATTTTATTTACTTGCATGTGTGTGTGTGTGTGTGTGTGTGTGTTTTGTACATAATGCACCAGTGCGCATGTGTATACAGTCCTTAGCAGCGCTCCCCCAGGTACAACAAGAATCAGCTGAGCAGGATCTACCCCAAGGGCACCCGGGTCGACAGCTCCAACTACATGCCTCAGCTCTTCTGGAACGTGGGCTGCCAGATGGTGGCGCTAAACTTCCAGACCCTCGGTGAGTCCCGGCCAGATCTCCTACCTGAGGAGGCTCGGTGTGTCCTGTAAAAGTCTTTGAAAAACACTTAAATTGAAGCAAAGGTGTTGAGAAGTCTTAATCGTAGTCATCTGAGGTGTTTCTGAGGTTAATACAGAACAAAGTTAGGGCTCAGTGCTTGTTCTTTACTTTTAATTAGACTGAGGTTTCATTTGTGCTTTGACTTTGTAATTCCTGTGCACTTTTTCAATTCAAATTTTTCTCTTCTTCTCCTTTTTCTCCATGCTTTTGAATGCCTTATGCAATGCACCTTGAATTGCCATTGTGTACGAAATGTGCTATATAAATAAACTTACAATATTTATATTTTAAACATTTTTTTGTTTCATTTTATCTGCTTCACTAAACACTATTAGACTTCACAGACTTGGTTTTCCTGTTGTCTTTACTTCCCGTTTTACTTTCAGAACACTTACCTGATACGTTAAATCAGAAATAGGCTGGTTTTTGTCAGCTCTTTATTTTAAATTAGTTTTAAAATTCAATTCCAAGTTGCATTAAGGAGTTCTTAAAAGATTTAAAATTTGGCTTTCTGGAAACCTGCAGACACCCCGGTGTTCATGATAATATAATGAGTCTCCTCGATCTCATGACTAATTCATGACTTTTGGGCCGTGATACTGGGGCGACTCATTCTATTTTTATTCCTGTATCCCTCTAAATCCCTCCATTCCCGTCTTTCTCTCGCCCTGCCTTATCCCTCGTCCCGCTCTCTTATCTCTGCTTTTCTTCCCTCTCCCCCTCTCTCTCTCTCAGACCTCCCCATGCAGCTGAACATGGGCGTGTTTGAGTATAACGGTCACAGCGGCTACCTGCTGAAACCAGAGTTCATGCGGAGGACGGACAAACACTTTGACCCTTTCACTGAGAACATAGTGGACGGCATCGTCGCCAATACGGTCAAAATCAAGGTCAGGGGAAAGGGTCTGCGTCATTCAAAGCAAAATCCTGTCTCGAAGCCATCAGAATCCTAATAATTAAAATTTGTGATGTCGCCCGCACCAGATAATCTCAGGCCAGTTCCTGACGGACAAGAAGGTGGGCGTGTACGTGGAGGTCGACATATTTGGACTTCCTGCCGACACCAAGAGGAAGTACAGAACCCGAACGTCCAATGGGAACTCACTGGACCCCGTCTGGGATGATGACACATTTGTCTTCAATAAGGTAGAGTACACACACACACACACACACTTACCTACCATAAAGAGCATTAACAGGATATAATGTCACAAAAGTCTTGTAAATACATCTTTCTCTACTTCTCTATCTTAGTTGCCCCTCTCCTTTGCAGTGGGGAAGAATTTCTGGTCACAATTGATCCATGAAGTGAAATGAAAACACATAACACATCATTTTGTTATATAAATTATTTGTTCCGTTCATGGTAATGCACAGCTCCAGATAAGAGAAAGAAAAAAGCAATTGACGGTCAAAACACAGCTCTGTTTGCATATTCCACGACCAAAAACCTTACTTGACCTTATTATGCCGTCACTCAAAACATAAATAGTTTGTCAATTACAGTGACTTAGCAGTTAATGAGAAAATCAAAAGAGAATCAAAAATAAATCAAAAGCCACACTCAATAATTCACCGTCAACTAAGGAAAATGATTATCTGATTACCTCATGTAGTCAAATTATAATTTAATTAAATCTTTCTTTACACATTTTCTTGAGCTGAAAGATATTTCTACAGCCCTTTAAATCATCTGTAGAGACTTCCACAGTTTGATGCCAACAGCTGAGATACACATCTGCTTTAAAGTAGTCGGTGCACACTGATGCTTAAAATTAAATTTCCCTCTGAGGTCCTCGTCCTCCAAACTAAAAACATTTTTAAAAACGTTTGAAATTTTTCTGATTGTACTACTTATACGTTTTGCCCTGTACATAATTAATAATGTCTGTAGCTCAGCTAAGTCTCAAAGTTTCATTAGTCCTGATGACAGTCTATTGATGTGTTTTCTTTCACATACTTTGCTGTGTTCAGAATAGAAATATTCACTTTTGTCTTTTACATAATACTCTATGATATTATTATTGTTATTATTACATTATTATACACAAAAAAATCTCAATTCAAATATGTTCCTGAAACATCAAACAGGATGCAGTGAACTGGCTTGCTTCTGTATTAACAAGCAATGAGTTTGAAGCTTGGCACTCGTCCTCAGGCAGCGCCCAGGCACCATCTTGTTCCTTCACACACATGTTGTCACAGCTTTTGCCTTGTCCTCATGAGCGTCTTCAGTGGTATCATGCAGCCCTCCCTCCTCCCCCCTCCACAGGTGGTCCTCCCCACCCTGGCCTCCCTCAGGATAGCGGTGTTTGAGGAGAACGGCAAGTTCATCGGCCACCGCATCCTCCCAGTTTCTGCTATCAGACCCGGTCAGTACACACACACACACACGCTCATGCGCCTCAGAAACACACGCAGTGCCCACATGTCATTTGGAGAAGTCCATCTGTTCCCTATGAGCTGAGCAACAAGTGTCAGCAACTGATGTCAGGCTTCTTGCAGCAATCATTTTGATATATGCTGGTACACTGCACTCCTAATCAAAATCTTAAGACCAGTTGAGAAATTGCAAGAGTTTCCATTTTGCACTGTTGGATCTTAAGAAGGTTCTAAGTAGAGCTTCAAAATGCAAAAAGAAGAAATGGGAGTGAGACAAAAAAAAATTTGAGTAAGCAATTTATTGCAAACAACCATTAAACTGAAATAGGCTGTTCATCAGCTGATCAAAAGTTTAAGACCACTGCCTTTAAAAGCCCAAATCTTGGCAAAAATGTGGATTCAGTGTCATTTTCTGTCAGGTATCCACACTGTCATGACCTCCTGATGGCAAAGGCAAAAAAGCTTTCTTGTTAATTCCCACTAGCCTCCTGGAAACCAGCATCAAGATGCCGAAACGAATTTTTGAGGTGATTAACAAGAAAGCTTTTTTGCCTTTGCCAGTGCAAAAATGTAAATTCTTGCAATTTCTCAACTGGTCTTAGAATTTTGATCAGGAGTGTATTTTCAGCCATGCAGGTTTGGAAATGGACATAATATCATAATGAGACTAACAGAAAAAAGGCTAATAAGCTCATCAGTCACTTGAGATGCACACACTCGCTGCTTGGTTTGGTTAGACTCTGAATCACTGGGTTATCCAACAGGTTACTTTGAAAAGGTGATAATGATAAATGTGTGTTTTCCAGGCTACCACTACATCAACCTGAAGAATGAGCTGAACCAGCCCCTCCTCCTCCCCTCGCTGCTGGTCTACACTGAGGCTCAGGACTACATCCCTAATGAGCATCAGGGTAAGGACGCCTAACACTACACTACCCATAACCCCCTGCTTCTGCCAAAGTCAGGGTGATGTCAGCATAATGATAGCGCCTTTGTGTGTGTGTGTGTGTGTGTGTGTGTGTGTGTGTGTGTGTTCCAGAGTACGCCGAGGCCCTGACCAACCCCATAAAGCACGTCAGTCTGTTGGACCAGAGAGACAGACAGCTGGCTGTTCTTATAGAGGACCACAGTGAGGTGAGACACTTGCCTGTGCATTTGAATAGTAACAGTCTAAACACAGTCTTGTGTGTGTGTGTGCGTGTGTGTGCGTGCATGGATTCAAACATTTTTTCCAAATATTCCCAACACCGCTGACACCGCCACATTTGCCAGTGGAGAGTACAGGAAAAACGCTAAACTGAGTCACAACTGTATCTAGCAGTGGTGGAGAGCTGCATGTGAGCTGTATGCTTTTTTCACTCAATCTCTTAATCAGTAATTCACTAACCTGTTGTTACAGATTAGATTCTAAATCCCTGACTCTAATCATTCTTCTTTTTATTCCTCTCTCTCTCTCCCTCTCTCCCTCCTTCTCTCTATCCAGCACGTCTTAGACCAGCCCGGAGAGGAGGAGACGGAAAAGAGAGTGATGTCATTCAGGGAGGCCGACTCCCCTCCCCCTTCCTCCCTCACCCCTCATTGGATGATGTCCCTGACATCATCAACTCACCTGGACCAGGTAGACACACACATACACACACACACTCTGACACTATTATGCTTTCCTGCTGTAAGATGACTTACATCAGTGTGATATGTACCAAACTGTGTTTACTATAATGTTTTTACTGTAATATCCTCCTGAGACCTGAGGAAAAAAGTGTCTTCTAATTTAACCTTTTTTGTAATTTCTTGTCTATTTAGAGTTAAAACAACAACTCACAATTTAGAATTTCACAAAAATATTTTTATTTTAGATTTTACAGTACGTCCACTGTAGTGGATTTTACTGTAAAAAACAGATCATTTTAAATTTAAATAAAAAACCAATCAAATAACCACAGATAATCAATTACGGACAATCAATGCCATTAACAAGAAAAGATATAATTTTCATAAGTAAAAACCAATAGCTAAACAATATTTGAGTTCCTGTTTCTTTTTTCATGACATGTGCGTTTTTCTGCAGCTGCCATTTTGGCTCAATAGAAAGTGGGTGTTCCCCTCATCCCACCTTATCACATGAGATATCATTGGAAAGGCCTGGATGTCCTCTGTACACCAGGACTGGATAGGGTAGCTCAAATGAGTAAAAGGATATAGACGATCAATTCATGTCCACTACAGAGGACATAATTGAATAGGCTGGGTCTCAGGAGGATATAAATAATAGTGACTAAACTCATTTCTGCAGTTAGAAAAGTCAGTAAGTTTTTGTAGGTGTATGTGGGTTTACTGCATCCCTGGTTCAATATGTAAAAGGTCATGAATAATACATGATGGTATCCAGGTCCCATATAGAAACACTCACATTAACTATATGCTGTGAATACAACACAATCAACAGCTGCTTGGAATGTGTCCTTGTGCTTTTGTCTGCACTACAAAAACATCCATTCGAACAAGCCTCATTTAATCTTGTAATGAGTCTCAACATCTTCTGTATTTTGGGCTGTGGCCTCCAGCTCTGCGGCTCGCTCTGTCGCCTGGTTGGTCGACCGGTCCGCAAAAATTTCTCCACCTTTTGGCAGGCACAGCTTTTGGCCCTAAGAGGCTGTGATTTGGCGTGGAGGTGTGTGTGTGTGTGTGTGAGTGTGTGTGAAGGTGTGTGTTAATGTTCTTGCCAAAAGGCAGGTGGGTGTGGCAATTGGAGTGGCTTATCGCAAATAGGTACATAATGGTAATGGACTTACAGACTTAAACAAGGTTTTGTGGACAGGTTGGTCATGAGCCAAACTTAATGGATTCATTTAATATGGCAAAACTTTATAGAAACACACACACACACACAAACTTTCAGTGCAGTCGGTTTGCCTACACTTTAGCCACACCCTCTTTCATAACTTATGAACGGATTATTGTAGACACTTGTCGGAGGCGTCACTGAACTCAGCAGAGGTTCCTTTTTCAGTCCCGCCATCTTGTCCTGTTGAAATTTGACATGGAGGTCAAGTGTGTTGTGCGGTTGTGTGTGTGTGTGAATGCATACCGGTGCCTGGTTGCAGGGAACTTTCTTATTTCAGGGCCTCACAAAATACCCGAAACAGCTGAAACTTTTGTTTTGAAAACAAAGAATAATGATCTCACCCCGTTTTTTCCATATGAGAAAGTCAATACAAGATGAAATGACCTGCTAAAGCAACGTTAAACCCATGGATATTGTTTTGTCAGTTGCATGTGGCGAGATCTGCTGTTTATCCCTGATCCATTTTCCCATCGTCCATGTCACACATCCTGTCTGTCTGCCTCTCCTCCTGTGCTTATGTGTGTGTGTGTGTGTGTGTGTCTCACACCAGGTCAGAAGGAGGACCTCATAGCCACTGTTCTGTCAGGTAAGCTCATTCCAGCGCACCCATTTCCATCCAGAGAGGTTCTTGGTGTCATTTTCTGTCTTATGTGTATCAGCATATTGAGTGATCACATAGCACTGAGCATAAAAGCGAGTTTTCAACAGCTTATAAGTTAGAGTACAAGTTGGAGATGGCAGCTCAGTGTTAACAGGATTCAGGTGGGAATACTAAAGCATGTAACAATGCTTTTTTTTTTTTTTTTTTTCCCCAAAACCCTTAAACACCTCATACATTTTCTCTCTCAGACGTCCAGGTCATGTCTATAGAGGAGCTGAGGCAGCAGAAGAAGTACCTGAAACTGCTCAAGAACCAGTGCAAAGAACTCAAAGAGCTGCGCAAGAAACACTTTAAGAAGGCACGTGGACACACACACACACACACATACATACATATAAGATTAACACAACTCAAACACACATATTCACATTGATTTCATATAGGTTTGTGTCTACATAAAACTGGATGTGAAAAATGAGTTAATATTTGATCATGAGATGCAAGATTAAGAAGAAAAAGTCTGTGTGGTTGTGTCTGATTTTGTGTGTGTGTGTGTGTGTGTGTGTGTAGGTGTGGTCTCTGAGTAAGGAGCAGAAGAGTCGGTGTAACCAGCTTCAGTCCGACACCCAGAGGAGACGCAGCCAGATGGAGAAAAACCTCAAACGCAGCCTCAAGAAGAAGTAAGGAGGGACGGATGGGAAAAACATGAGGAGAGAGGAATGGGGAGATGCAAATGAGGGAGAAAGGAGGAAAGATAAGATGAGGAGGACGCAGGAAGGCACGGATTGCGTGAAAATGGGCAGATAGAAATGATTCAGTGAAGGAGTGGAGGGAGGGAAACTTAAGAAATAGACAAAACAGCTGGAGAGAGTGGAGGAAGTTTTATATACTTTGATATAACCAATGGAAAAATGGTTAATTGCAGTTGACTGAACATGACCTGTGTGTGTGTGTGTGTGTGTGTGTGTGTGTGTGTGTGTGTGTGTGTGTGTGTGTGTGTGTGTGTGTGCCCAGCGAGCCGCAGGAGCCGGTGCAGAAGCAGCTGACGGCGTTGGATCAGGAGCTTCAGAAGCAGACGGTCCAGCTGAGGGAATGGCAGATGCAGGAGCTGCTGAGGCTGCGACAGCAACAACACACACTGGAGAGAGAGAGGAAGCAGGTGCACCTGCAAGAGGTACGGACGACACACACACACACACACACACACACACACAACAAAGAGAGGCATATTTGTTTTCTCTCCATCTCTCTCTCCGACACACCTACAGAATACACACACAAACTCATAGTGACACAGAGCCGCCCAGCTGCTTCTTTACATACTGACTCTCCAAATCTAACACACACACACACACACATAAACACACACACACACCTCCCACTGTATTCCTCCTATATATTCACAGATATATAGTGTGCACACATACAGAAAATGTTATAACCGGGCTAAGAAACTTTGCTCTGTCACTTACTTGCACCAACAAGAGCCACACACTTACACACACACACACACACACACACACACACACAAACACATGCACACACAGATATCCTGACAGGCTGTCTGTGTTTCCAGGCTTTCCAGCGGCTGAAGGAGACGGCTCATGAATGCCAAGCAGCTCAGCTGAAGAAGCTCAGGGAGACGTGTGAGAAGTAAGGGCCGCTTGGTGTGTGTGGTCACACTGGAACGAAACCAAATAAAATAAACATAAGGACATGTTTGGACGGGACAACTGGGGAACTGTAAAAATGTGGCTTTGGGACACGAATAGGGCTCATCAATATTGTTTTTTTTTTTAGGGTCAGTACCAAAACTCATTATTAGTAATCCAGGACTTGAAAACTGCAGCGTTAAAATTGACAGTATAGAAACATCAACACAAACCTTGCTTTGAATTTACAGATGTTTAATTATGTCAGTAAAAAAAACAAAAAAAAAAGAACAGAACTTAGCCACAAAAAAACCCCCAAAAAAACAATGGACGCCTGAAATTTAGGTGTATAAAACTACATTTATAATTATTAAAATAACATATTTAAAGGTCAGATCAGTGATGTTAGGGTAAGATACTACAAGTTAGTGTTTTTGTCTGTAAAACTAAATGAAACTAAATGAAATACAAATCTAGTGAAAAGAGATGTGCAGTCTGTGTGGTTTTCACATTGGCCATCATGTTAATCAAATTTATGCTACTGATTATCACAAAAATTCTTAATATCGGCCCTGATAATAATCCAGGATCGATACTTGGTTGAACCGGCCACTTCTCCTTCTTTAACTGTTATTTTATTCATATTATTACTAGAATCACTGTCTTATGCTAATCTCCTGTGGTTTCTATCATTTTCTAATCCTGTATCAGTATATCGATTTTGGACATTATGAACATGTAATTTATTTCAGCCTGTAATCCACTCATTTTAAAGCTATTTTATTCAAGGATTCAAGGATTGAACTTTTATTTTCATACCAGCTCACATTTACATGTTAATGGCACGAAATTAGGACTTGGTCCCGGTATAAAAAGCCTAATAAATAAAGAGAGCAAAATATAAAAAGAGCAGAATATATACAACAACATAAAAATATATAAATATAAACAGTTAAATAGCTTTGATAAATCGTCATGTAGTAAACAGGACACTGCACAGCTCACAGGTGCTTTGCATTAGGGTCTTGATACTGACTTTTACATCACCCCATATTAATGTCAATACTAGACTGTGTTCATTTATTCATTATGTGCTGAAAATGAAGTTTTATACTATCATGAAAGAGATGCAGTTTGTTTTGTTAAATGTAAAACTTGAGGATCTATAGTGAGGTTACATAACATCCTGGTAGCTGCACTCTTGGAACAAGGCGAGGACATTTGTTCTTGATTTCAAAAACAAATTCTCACATGCTTAGGAGAAAACAGTTTGTGGAGGTTCAGTCCCTTATTGCCAGACAGCCGAGTGAGGTGGTTGACCGCTGAGGAAATGGTACGATGATCTCAGATCCTCACATCCTCTGCCAGAGTTACATCTGGCTTTGAGAGTTGTTGGACAAGTGGACACGGTGTTGGAGCTGTTCCTGTGTGTGTGTGTGTGTGTGTGTGTGTGTGCAGGGAGAAGAAAGAGCTGCAGAAGATCCTGGACAGGAAGAGGCTCAACAGCATCAGCGAAGCCAAGAGCCGCGACAAGGACAAGGCTGAAACGTACGTGTGTGTGTGTGTGTGTGTGTGTGAGTGAAGCTTGAGATATATACGGCACACGAGGGCTGTAAGATTTATTTTCATTCAAGCTCCTTATATTCCTTTATCTCCCCCTCTCTGTCTGCATCTCTGTCTCTCTCTGCAGGGAACTGAATGAGATCAACAGGAAGCATATTCAAGACTCTGTCACCTTAATCCGCAGGGTGAGTCTGCACACACACACACACACACACACACACACACACACACTCTGTCTCTCTCTCCCTCTCTCTTATCTCCAGCAGTCCTTGAGAGTGTCCATTTATCTACTTTCCAGTACATTTTTCTGCCAGTCATCATCTTTACTGTCCCGTTTGCCATTTTCTCAACTCCTCCATCTCCACGCCTTTTTCTTTCTGCCCTTGATTCACCTCTTTTCCCTCAAAAATGTCCTCCTCCCCCCCTCTCCTTTATTTTCGGATCACTCTGCCTCCTCATCTACGTTTGCCATCTTTTCCTCACGCTCCCCTCTCCTCTTTCCTCCGTCTTTCCACCCCTCTCATATTTTCTTCCCTCCAAACCTCCCTCCTTTCCTTTATTTCCTCCTCACCTCCCTCCCGTCTTTCCCGTCTCTCCAGCTGGAGGAGGCCCAGACCAGGAGGCACGACAAGCTCATGCTGAAACAGAGGGAAGTGCTGCAACACATAGATGAGGAGCATCCGATGGTAAGCAAACACACACACGCACACACACTCCACTGTTTCAAGCACTACTATTCCCATTCAAGAGCGGCCTTTTGAATTACCTTGACAGCGGCGAGGCACTTAATCGTGCGTGCAAACAAACACACCGGCACTTAACACAGCTCTCGGGTGAAAACCGACTTTGTTTTTTATGCAGCGTAGCCGCCGTGCGTGTTCCAAGTGTATCCACCTGGGGTTTTAATTGAGCCGAGGGGGTTGTGCGCTCTCTAAACCTGCGGAGGATTAGGTAATCCTTCAGTTGTTTTTGTTCGCCTTGGTTTACCCGGGGAAAGTCGACTGAGCACACGCGGCATTTTTGCTGCAGCGCCCTGCTTTATATTCACAGTTCCAGCCGGTCGCACCTGGGAGCTGCCCAGTGGAACCACAGTCTTCTGCCGGCTCAAGGACACCTTGATGGCAGCTGCTGAATGAGGGGAGAGTGCATGTTCTCATTATGCTGCTTTTTCTCTGCCCCCCTCTGAGCTGCCAGTGGCTTTGTTACCTGAGAGGCAGCGGGGAGCGGCGGCTTTGGGGAAAATGCTGCTCCTCGCTTCTTTTTAGGCAGAGGGCATGGTTTTGTTGAAAAAACTTTGTTGAAGAACAAGTGTCCACTTTTTTTTGTGACCTGACTTATCTCAATGACGAAGAGGCAGAGACAGAGGACATGAAAAAGGAGAAGGGATTGGTGGAAAAGCTGATTGTCGTGACTGTGATGGTAAAGAGTCAGTGTGGCTGTGTGACCGGAGTTTTTGCTTCGTGTTCGAGAGTTGCGCCTAAGTCGCCTGCTGTTTGCTGATGGCGGCAGCTGTAGGAGACCAGGTGAACAATGTGTGACCGGCCTCCTCATAATCAGCATAAAATACAGTGAATTCAGTGTTTTTTCTCCTAAAATAAGCAGAACAGTGTGAATGCGTCTTTAATCCTTCACTTTGCAGCAAATTGCAGCAGTTCCCAGCAGGTCTAGGCGCTCAAATCGTTTGTCCCTTTCATCCCAAGCCTGCTTCTCTAACCTCCAGGCTACCAACACCCCAACAGAAGTTAAAGGAACAGTTCCCCTGAAAATCAAAAAGTTGTCTTTATGTATTCACCCTTGAGCCAGTTGATCAACACAGAGGGAGGGAGCTCCAAAACAGCTGAAGTCATTGGGTTTTGCTTTTTTAGAGATCCAAAAAAGAACAATAAATGACAACAAAATTCCTCCATGCAGCTCGTGCATCATAATCCAGGTCTTCTGAAGCCCAACAATCAAATTCAGACTAGAAAATACCTACATTTATTATTATTTAGCGCTAGATTTCAACTGATATGGGGTTTTTAGGACCAATTTTTTTTTTAACTGAAGTTGCCATTCACCAGTATTGTGTGCTGATATTCAGTATCTTCAAATTTGAAAATGCAATATTAAACAAACAGGGAAACTATTAGTAGAGTAAAACTGGTGAAATGTCTGAATAAACAAAATGAACCAAGACAGTATTGCTGATACAAAAGAAGTCAAAAGTGATGCTGAATAATAATAATAATAATAATAATAATAATAATAATAATACATTTTATTTGTTATGGCGCCTTTCATGGCACTCAAGGTCGCCTTACAGTAAAAATAAATACAGAATACAGCAACGACAGAAAAAAAAAAAAAAAAAAACACAGCATAAAAAACATCACAGACAACACAGCATAAGAAAACATCATAGAAAATAGCATAAAAAGAACATCATAGAAAATACTTAATTGGAATTATGCATTGAATTATGCATTGTGACACCCACCCCACATATAAACTACAACAACTATTGGTTCTATTGATTATACTATTGATTATATATATATATACATACATACATACATACATACATACATATACATATACACATATATATATATATACATATATATATATATATATATATATATATATATATATATATATATATATATATATATATATATATATATATATATATACATATACATACACACACACATACATATATATACATACAGTCTTCCCTTCAGTTGCAAGCATTGTAAAAGATGGAAAACAGATCTATCACTTTGTAACTCCACCCCCATGTAACCATGTTTAAATACCCACAAAAACAAAGTTGATTTTAAAAGAAAGCTAGAGAACAGTTTTGTTCATATTGGAAAGGGGAAACATGGATTTAAAAAAGGCAGATATTGATTTTATCAGTTTATCCCTATTTATCCCTATTTAGTGCAAATCTCCATGTAGCCTGTAATAGTAAAACATGCCCTGCTAACTCGCCCCACATGTCGACACTGTGCTTGGCAAGAACATTTTTGACATTTTTCCACCGTTTCCTGTCCCGTCTCTGTCTCCGCAGCTGCAGTCTCGGCTGGAGAGGGATCTGGAGCTGGAGCTTCAGCACATGCCCGAGGAAATCTGCCAGTACCTGCAGGAGGAACTGCAGAGCAAAGGCCTCCGCAGCGACGCGCTCTTCTCCTCCCTGTCCAATCACAGCAGCCCCAGCTCCGGCTCGGGCCCGCCCTCCAACTGCTCCACGCCCTCCTACCCCTCCACGCCCAATCGGAGCCCCTGGAACAGGAGCATGGACAATAGCACTGCCTCATTGGCCGAATCCACTTCCTCGTCCACCACTCCCGTCCTATCAGAGGCCGAGATGTCGTTCAGTTAAAACTAAATGATGTAAAAAGAAAAAAGCATACACTCAACTGGGGTCTATAATGATAATAATGTGGGATAGTAATGATATGGGGTATTTACTTTAACTAATTTTATTCTTTTTTTTTTTTGGTCATTTTTTTATCACAGACTATTGTCTTGTTCTCGTCTATAGAGCGTTATTGTTGTTTGTTTTTTTTGGCTGTTGATGTTTTTTTTTTTTTTCTGTCAGACGATACATCATGCGTCATAACCAACTCCATTTTTACATTTTCCTCATCTTTTTGTCTTGTCGCTTTTAAGATTTTATACCCTATCATTTCCTTTTTTTTTTTTTCCCTGATCAAACACCTGTGCTGATCTTTTTGCCGCACCGCCAGCTTCATGGTGATCGTCTCTGGCATCGTCGGTACTGAAGCCGCTCCCACTCAGCTTCAAGCCCCTCGACTCCCAGCTTTAAAACGTGGAGGCGCACTCAAGGAAACACAGGCAGCCAGGGGAAATGTTTGGTACACAAATGCATTTCTTGATTCAAGCTTTCATTTCTTGAGAACTACAGTCATGCGGCTAAGTGTGTTGATAAATTGTTTTAATCATTTGTAACGTGCAGATTTCTCCAGAGACTGGGCCGAGGATTGTTGGAAAACTTAATTCTCACTTTATGCTTTTTGATTTGGCACCATTTTCATACGTTTACACATTTGGCCATTCATGTAGCTTCATAACAGCTTGGAGCTGTAAAGATATGGGGAATTACAGAAACCGCAGCTTGTGGTGACGTCTTTAAGCTGCGTATGAATGATTTTATGACTTTTGCAATCAAGGAAACCACAGATTCTCCAATGACTCCGTTGTCCTACAAGTAGGAATTTTTACTGTAGCAACCAGAAATTATGATGGTGATAGAAAACGTTTTTAAAATTTTTGGGATCACAAATTAGTGCAAAAACAAAAATTATTTTTTTTGTGTCTGACTTTTAAAGCTTTTAAAAATCCAAAGTTTTACCTGTAATGGCAGCAGCTGACCAGCAGGGGGTGCTGCTGTCTTAACAGTGTGTTTTAATCAGCTGCTGAATGGTTTGAGCTACCTGTCCAATCATTCAGCCAGATTATTCTATTGTGCACGCACGCACACACACTCACACACTCTCACACACCCTTGTCCAGCCAGGCCTTGCAGCATCATCGGTCAGGATAAACCTGCGGCCTTTAACCTCCTGTCAAAATCTAGCCATGGTTAGAGGGGTCAGAGTCAGAGTCACATCTGGATACACTGCTTTGTGTGTGTGTGTGTGTGTGTGTGAGAGAGAGAGAGAGAGAGAGAGAGAGAGGGAAGGAAAGAGAGGGAGCGAGAGATTTTGTGATACAACACTTTGACTTTATAGAGGAACGCATAAGCGGACATACTTTGCTCTCGCTGTCTGTCTCTCTCTCTCTCACACACACACACACACACACTCACACACACACTATTATATTCATGGACACTGTGTACCAAAGAGCATATTTTTCAGATAGAGAGCTGTGTCCATACACAGACACCGTCTAGACACACACACACACACACACGATTTATCGGTTCAGAGGTTAAAACTGTCCAGGACAATGGGCTAAGTTAATAAGTCTTTAAATCCCCGCCTCATCTAATCCGGTCCTGGTCTGAAACACACACACACGCACTTAAAGAGGGAGTCTTCATAATTTTCCAAATATCAGAGATTACTGAACTCTGCAAGGGTATTTCTTTGTGTGTCGGGGGATGGGGGTCAGAATATAATCTCATGATAAGACATCTGCTTTTTGGGAACTGTAATACCTCCTGCTGAACGGAAAGTGTGAGATGTGTCAGATGTGTGTGTCTGCACACCGGGAGAAAGTAATCATACGCTTAACAGGGCAAAGCAACTCCAGGGTACAGCACACATTTTTATCTCCTGTGAAGACACTTCAATCAGTATTCAGTACCATAAATTAGAGATTTTAATTTCCACAGATAAGCCAAATGTACAATATTTTACAGCATTATTTCAAGAGTAACTTTACAGCAAATTACTGGCTACTTAGTCACTTTACTGTTACAGTAAAAATGGAAAATAAAAACAATTACTGTAATACGTTATGTACAGCAAGGTACTGTAATTCCACAGCTACGTACTGCTATAGTACATATATAGCAGCTGTAAAGTTAATGCACCTAGTAGCCAGTAATTTATGGTGATTTTATTGTCATTTATAGTCACATTTTACACTGATGCAGCAGCTTACCAGTCTACAAACCAAAAACATGATGCCTCCTATAAAAATATATATATATATTTGCTCAAAATAGTCTTATTTTGGTGTTTACTGTGGACGTAGCAGGAAGTAACAAATACAAAACTTCCCTCCTCCCCCACCAGCCAATAAGAAGAAGACTTGTAGGTCCAAGAAATGTGCAGTTTGCTGATGTCGTGTTGCTTGATTCGCCTCAAAATCCAAACGGTGACCTCTCGCTTCCCGTTTATGCCCAGCGATGTGTGGAAAGGCCTGGTGCAGCTCTTAAAACAAAGAGCTGTATCTCTCTTGTTTCCAGATTTAGTCAAGGCCTCTTCTTATTTGCAAGTCCTGATGGAATTAGCGGCGCTCGCAGGAATAAACTGTGTACATTCTATTTTAGGGTGAATATGCTCTTTTAAAATCTACCACACAATGCCAAAATATCAAAGGCAGGGTTGTTTCGCACAAACCGAACGGTACTAAAAGTTAAATATTTATGCCTTCTGTCAGAGCTTCCTGTTTGGATTTGTATTATTTTCTTTTCATCCATTGCTGAATGTTTTAATAAGCTCACAGCACAATGTTCATGCTGCCATTCTGAATTCTCTTTTTTTTATTATTTTTTTTTTTTTCCTCAGTGTGAGGGGTAAAATGGAGGGTGTCTGTGTTTGTTATATGTTTCACATGAATTTTACTACTGACCACAAGTGCTGGAGAGAGAGGGAGGACGGGAGAGGTAGAGGGACGAATATAAGAAAAGAAGAATGACAATGACGGCTTTTTTTTTTTTTTCATTTTTTTTTCTTTTTTTAAATTCAACCATCTTTCCAAAGCAAAAGACTATAAAAGTGAGTCACCTCTCGCCCCCGCCTCCCTCCCTCAGCAAGCACTGGCTGCCTGTCTGTCTGATCCCCCACATTCACCCCCTGTAAACCATCATAAGAATCATCACCTATTTAAATGGTATTTCAACAACTTTGAACTTTTTCTTTTGTTGTTATTTTGATGAATGATTTATTTAAGTTGTTCGGCCAACAGGAGTTAGAGCCGGTTGTTGGAGCAACCAGCGGTCTGTAAGCTTTAATTGTGGCATCTCCAAATCATTTCCTCGAAGCCTCTTGGAATCAGATCAGGCCAAGAGAGAGTGTCCAGCCCAACCTGACATCAGATAAACAGTTAAAAATACATTTTGTAACAGCTAAAACTACATTTTGTAAGGTTTTGAGTAGTGAAATATGTCTTGGAAAGAGGTGGGGTTGGTAGTGATTAAAGCTCCCGTGCAAAAAGATTGTTACTGCAGAGCATTCCTCCATCCTGTGACAGGGTTTTTCAAGTGCTGGCATCCCGGCCGGACACCAAAAAGAAAGCCAGAGACGGAGCAGTGAGAGTCGCAAGCGTTTTTCAGAGCCAGTTTTTTTGCAGAAGCTGGCAGTATCACTCGCCAAAAGATGTTTCGCCTAATTTCTGTCTTGTTGATCTCACTGTTGCGCAATGAGACAATCGCGAGCGGTTTTGCCTCCGGGTGTCCAGCACAGAGTCAGTGCAAATCCCTTGGAGGCGCCGCTAAGCTGTCTCATTCTGCACACCAACAGTGCTCAAGCGGTAATAAGCACTGTAGTGAGATAATAACCGGGCACACGGAGGTGAAGCCGCCACCAATCTCCCCATTGTGCAACTGCAATATAGAGCAAATGGCTTTAAAGTCCATGCATTCCTCCAAGGCTGTGTGCTTCTATGTACATGCAAGGCAGTCCTGGTCGATTCCAAGTAAATTCCAAGTTACTTTTTTCACACCTCATCGAATGTGTCAACTCTGCTTACAAGTAAATCCAAACTATTTAAAGTAACACTTCTAGACTATACACCATAACTAGGTACTGACTAGTTTTATCATGTGTATTTTTGGGGTGCAATATCCCTTTTTTGTTTTTTAAATAATGGGATTCAAGGTAACCCGTTCTCAGCTGAAGTCTTGTATGTTGTTAATGCACTTTTACAATTTTCTCATGTGTTTTTTAATGTTTGTAAAATCCTTTTTTTTCCTGTGACATGGACACCAATACAACCACTTTCCAATGATTTTTACCTTCGTCTTAAGTTAGTTGTTTATTTTTACCAAGTGCCGGCCCTGGGCAAAGAAGGACATATGAGGAGAGAGGGCTGGGGAAGGCTTTATTTGCACTGGAGTTATTGTAGTTATTAAGTTCTATCTGCATCCAGAAAATCTTTAGGATATCAGGTGTTAAAAGTCGTCCCATCACATAGAGCAAAGTCAGTATAAGATGTTGCTTATGTAACATCAGGTCTAGAGGCATGTTGTATAAATGATTTTAGATTATCTGTGGAGGTTCTCAGTCATCCAGGTCGTGGTTCTCCACATAGAGTTGACTTGAGGGCCACTGGACTTGTTTGTAGATTCTCAAAGACGTTTCCCGTCTCATCCTAAAAGCTTCTTCAGGTCTTCAGGAGTCCCAGGTATTTAACCTGTGTGGGGACGTTCTCCAGGTGGCTGGCTCAATGCCCTGGGTAAATCTGTCAGAACTAAAGAAACATCTTGGATGAGAAATAAAACATCTTTGAGAATCTGCAAATAAGTCCAGTTTCCCTCAAGTCAACTCTATGTGGATGACTTACTCTTTACCAAAATGTCAGCTAAAACCTTAGGGATCCCAGGTCATGGCTCACCTGGGAAGTCCAATGAATACCTTTAAGAAAGCAATGAGACCATAAAATATAAAATTACCAGAAACCACAAGTGGTTCACATATATACAATCTGTGTTTGTGAATACACTTTTCGCTTTTGCCTGTAATCAAATACTCTGCTGTGGACTGGACCTACAGGTTATTTGTAGATATCTGCCAGTGGCTTTACTTTTAGAGGTAGACGCAGAGATCTAAAGCACATAAGACTTACCTGACAAGACAAGAAGGTATACAAGTGGAACTCCATTCATGGACAGTCAACAGCTTGCATGTTGGGCCTGTTAGATAAAGTATTTAAAGCCCTTTTTGCTGTTGACTCATCTGCTGTACAGTCTTACCTGTGTTCGGATTAAAGGACAACACCAGCTTTTGGGTCGTCTGATCAACAATTTGATGAGAGGATTGGCACCAAAATAAGCGATTAGTGGGCCACACTCCCAAAAAGTTGGTGTAGTCCTTGAAAAGATTAATATAAGACAAAAGAATTGGATATCCGCTTTTGGTTCAGGTCCTTACCGCCATGATAAACCATCACAACAGCAAAAAAGGACAAGTTGGCATGTTAATGTTAGCTTGTTTCCAACTGCAAGCATGGGCCTGGCAGTTGATTCCTATTCACGCTGAACATTAACCCCTGTTCAATTTAACCTGTTTACAAGGACAGTTCCAGCATGAATGTAGTTTTTGGCCACATCCTGCATTCCCTTACTGTTTTACGTCACAGTAAACAGTTTTCCAGTACTTTCATCAAGAGACACCTACCAACTTTAAGCTATGATTGTGCAAAATCAAGCTTTATTTTCAGTTTCTTCTGGGATTGTAGCCGGGGGAAGTGTCTTTCTTTGGTGTGTCTTTTGGCTTGATTGAGGTGTGACTGACAGAAGGCGGATCCTGATGTAACTGCTGAGAACATTAGACAGATTTATTTCGGAGAGAAAAAGGCAGATATCAGGAATGCACTGACCCAAAAGTGGTATGTTTGTTTACAAGCAGAGAGAGGAAATGAGACGCCCACTCTTGTCTCGTCTCTGCTCTTCCTGTGCCCCTGAGTGTGCCGATTATGAGGAAACTGAATGGAACTTCCTTCAAAATGCAAAAGTTTACAGCCTGATGCAACTTGGCAAAACACAATCCACAATCGACACTCTCCTCACAGTGATGGATTGCATTTACCGACTGGAACGGAGACCGCAAGAGTTGTTCAGTTTAGTGTTTGCAAATGAATTGGACGGACTGAGAGTGAAAACTGCCGCCGGTAACGTTAAACGGATGGAAAATGTTAACCAATAATGAGCGCCGACTCAAATCATGCTGGAAGTGTCCTTTAACCTGTATGCACACATTTAACCAAACACACTCATAATATGATTAATGCATAATATACTCTTGACACAATCGCAGCACTATACCGTTAGACACTATGCTCACTGTAGCATCACACACACATATGCTTAACTCTTGTTAGACACTTGGTGAGACTACTCTCCCACAGGCCCACCCTAGGCTCCTGGCTGTCATGTCTTCTCTCTCCCTCCCTCTCTCTCTCCCTCCTCCCTCACTCCTCTTCCTTTCATTCAATCATGGCACCTTTTTTGATTTACCTGAAAGCAAAAGCAGTGCTCGGCCAACTCATCCGAGGAGGGAGACTGTGGTAGACGGCATGCAAACAGCTCTAGATTAGACAAGACATATAGTGAGCCTTGCTGACACTGTGTATGTAGTGTATACTGTATGACTGGTGGAGTTAAAGGGAATACTATACAAAGATCCAGATGTAATATTTTATTGTTCCTTCATAATTAATATAAAGTGTATGACTGAACGTTCAACAATAAATATCCAACTTTGTCTTACAGAGCTGAACTGCAGCCGTTTCTTGGTTTATTTCCAACTAAAGGCATTTAAGTGTAAGTGTTGCATCCGATTCCTCACACGTAGTAATGAGCAATTTTCTGCAAAATATTGGACAGGCTTACTTGATTTTGGCCTTGGCTTTTGGGATTTTTCGTCAAGCATGCAGTTATCTGTGTGCTCACTTATCTTTTTTTAGGATTTCAGGCTTTTCAGGCACTGACCTTCCATTCATTTGTAATGGAAGCTCTCTATTATTTACCAGTTTTTGCCACCTAATGTGTTTTGAGTTGAGGGAGTTTGGCACTGGCTTTTTCCTTCCTCTTTTCGAATTCACACACAGTTATGCAGTAGGGCGGCGCAGCAAGGCCAGCCTCAAGTCAGGAGTGCATCCTCCCTGTTGAAGTGCCCTTGAGCAAGACACTGACTCCCTACAAGCGACAGGCCTGCTGCTCTGTATCTGAGCCTGACCTCTGACCTCTCTGTGGAGGGGGCAAGAGAAAAGACAATTGCCCTCTAGGGTTCAATAAAGCATCCTGTTGTAAAGAAATAGCATCCAAATGCTGGAGAGAAATCTATCAGAGCAGGAGCCACAGAACAGCTGGTCATCTCTAAAAAAAAAAAAAAAAAAACACCCAAATATCCACTTCAGAATGAAAGAGATGAAATAATATTTGCACTTGTCAGGCCTTGGGACAGATATCAGCACATTAATATTTGAACAACTTCGTTTAGATGGGCAGGACATGCGCTGGCAAGTAGCTCGGGATGAATGCGGATAACTTGGCGGGCTTAAAGGGAAAAAAATGTCAAGAAAAATACAGTTGGTCATTATTCTCATGGAAACCGCCTCTCTTCATTGCCTCCGAAAGCTGCTTATGTATTATTGCACTGCGGTATTATTATATGAAAAGCCAGCTCCAAGCCTTTTCCCCCTACAGGAGGAGTTTTATGTATGAAAGTGTATATCAGCACCGGGCTGGACCGCTGTGCCAGGGCACGGCTTATAGATCTGAATCTGATTACAGCCTGAGCATGGCGTCCTGCCTCTCTTTCTGTTTGTGTTTTGACTCCGGTATACACCAGGCCACCAAACACACTGAAAAAGCGGGTGATGAAATGAAATAAGGTTGTGTCATGTCTTATCTTGTACGGTTTCATTATAAGAGCGTCCCTGACTCTGATGTTCCTCCGTCTGCATGTTCTGCTTCATGCGTGAACGAGCAGCAGCAAGAGGTACAGCTGTACCTCAGAGGCACTCAGTGGTGTGTGTCTGGATTCATATTCCCATGAGTGAGTGCGCGCGTGTGTGTGTGTGTGTGTGTGTGTGTGTGTGTGTGTGTGTATGTATGTGTGTCCCTCGCATCAACCAGTAATCCACGGGAGGCTCCATCTCATCGATTGACAGGCTGATGACTTACCAGACACACACACACTTGTATGCACACACACACATGTGAGCAAAGACTGTTTTGTATCTGTTTCTGACAAGAGTGTGAAAGTAACAAGGGGACTGCCAGCTGGGGCGCACACACACACGCACACACACTCACACACAGCATGTTTTGATACAGCCAATATCAATAAAAATGAATTGTATAACCACAATAATGTGAGACGGCATCACACACACACACACACACACACAGACACACAGTTACTCAGCAGTGAGTGGGTGACACAGCAGGCTGCTGTGAGGTTAACCACCACTGGATCTGAGAGATGCGTCATGCTGCGCCCCTCATCCTTCACACACACACACACACACACACACACACACACACACACACACACACACACACACACACACACACACACGCACACGCACATGCAGTCACCAATCATTTCACATTCCTTTTTATGATCGTCTGAGCAGCTTATGGTCCAGACGACAGCTTTATCCTCTCACTCTCCCATTCCTTCTCTCTCTCTCTCTCTCTCTCGTTGCTCAGCAGGCCTGACCTGTAATCCATTACAGATTACTGATCACCTGCTTCACACTCTCAGTCTTGACTAAGGCTTCATTGGAGGTTTCAAGGGAGAAAAGGCTTTTGGTGTGTGTCATTATGGATCTTCTACACCACGTCGGTGATGTATTCACTTGCAACACATTGTTTCAAAACAGTAAAGCGTCTTTTCTCCCTTGAAACCTGTTTCAAACAAGTAATCACCTACGTTATGAGATGTAAGTGTAATCTGATTACCACATGTGATTAATATGTGACATACAGCATGTGATTACCTTTTTTTTTTTTTTTTTTTTGCAATTAGATTATAACAGTCTGATTACTTCTGGATTGTTAGCACCTTGATCCTGCCTTTCTTTCTTCTTCCTTCTTCCTGTTTCTCCCATCTTCCCTTTCATTGCCATCCACCTCCCTTTTCCTTTTTCGTTCACCAAATTCACTATTTTCTGTCCTGTCGTCTCCCTCTTTCATATCCCCACTGTCTATGGCTGATTGATATATTTTTTTAATTGATTTTTTATTGATCAACCCTTTTCTGGCATATTTTGCTATATGAAATTTAAAAAATGCTTAATGGAAAATAAAAACCAAATCAAATAAAATCCGTCAAATGTGACTAAAAGTTGCTTGTACAGTCGCTTGTGGTGAATACGCTTTTGTTTGAAAGACGATAATTTACAATGAAAACACTTTTGCTGATTAAAAACAGGACATACATGTAGGATTTAATTGATCTGTTGCTATTTGACCTCTGACCTTTGACAGAGCTGGCTAACATGGTAAGTGAAGGTGAGATCAACAGGTGCAGGTGAACAGATGAACAAATACAGACATTGTCTAATTTTGTTTGCATCTATGAGGTCTAACTCTATTTCCCCATTTCCCCCTCTCTTCTCTTTCTCTTTCTCTCCAAACTGTTTTCTTTTCCTCTAAACCATCATCTTGCAACCTTTTTCTTCTCTCTCCTCCTCTCCATCTCTCAGTCTCTCCTCTCCTCTAGGTATAAACGAACAAGGCAAATGAAAACTCTTCTCACTACGATCTCAACACTCTTCCCTCTCACAGCTCTACTCAAAATAGACTTTTATCCCACCGTGAAAAACAGACCTTCTCACTCACACTTTTCCTCTCTCCCTCCCTTTTCTCCATCCCTCGTCCTCCTCCTCGCCTCTCTCTCTTCCTCCGTGTCAATCTCATTTTCTCACAAACTGCTTTATCCCTTCCAATTTGCTAAAAGTTTACTCTATCTCTTGCTTTCGCTGCACCCATCTCTCTTTATCCCCTCTCTCTTTACCCTCTACATCCTCTCATCCGCTCACTCGGTCTCTCTTTCTCTTCCTCTAGCTGACAGTGCTGTTTCTCCTCATCCTATCATGCCCTTCTCTACTGTACATCCTCTTTCATCCCTCCTTTCACTAAATCCTCCCACTTCTGTTTCTCTCTTTCGTTTGCTGTCAGCGGCTGTTTTTTTTCCCCTAGTCGTTTCCTCCTTGTTCCCTCCTCCGTCTCCTTCTCCTCCCCTTCAGTAAACACTAAGCTGTGACAAACTCACTGCAGATATTTTTCACTGTCAGACAAACTTCTGAACTGTTGCAAAAAATAAAAATGCAAATGATCTGAATTTTCAGCCCCGCTGGCGGAGTAAAATGTTGCCATTTCAAGTCTCTGCAAACCAACAAATAATGTTGAAATGTCAACGTTTCCGCACCAAAAATCTGGCGCATATCAACATTTTGACTTAAAACCAATGTGGTGGAGCGTTTTCAGCACTTGACTGTGAGTGAGCGCTACGTGACATTAGCGTTTCAGCTTTACTTTAGTCACTTTGGTCACTTTTATTTGCTGTGTTAGTTTCATTAGCTGCCAAAACTACTTGTCTAAGGTTAGGAAAAGGTTCATCATCATGCTCGGGGTTAGGAAAACGTCATGGTTTTACGTTACGAAACATTAGACAGCATTCACTAATATTAGATAAAATTTTAGGCAAAAAGAAACTCTTGTTTGAGATGGGATTTTCGCTTTGTACTTTGTCGTGAAACATAAAAACGTGATTTTTTTTTCGTATCCTGCTGGCTGGGTGGGAGTTTTGGTCATCCACTTGGAGGCTGGAAAGGTGCCATTGTTCTGTAGTGCCAGCTAATGTCTGCCACACATGCTTTTATCTAAAGACAAAGACAAAGAAACACACTTTCGAATATTCCTATGCAGCATTTAATTGCCATGCAACCATGACAGATGGAGTAACAGCGTGTGCATGACATTTCTGGGATATCATAACGGATAGATATTTCACAGTCTATTAAAACATCCAAAGCCACTTTTGCATTGTTGAATTGTTGTGCAGCGAGATTGAACCAATACTTATTGCATAATTTCTTTATCAGCAAAATGCTTTTCCTGCCTCAAGGGCACACATCACTTTGGCTGCGATATGGAGGAAGGAATTTGCTGTTTCCATTTAGTGCATCGTAATTCACATGAAAATACCTGGATGGGAAATTACAGTGTTGCTCTTTGCGTCTCTTTATGCGTCCGTGCTGCAAGAGACGGGAACAGAGCTCCAGTTAGTTGATACTAATATTAATATCAAACCATGTGGGGAGTTGTTCATAAAAAGAGTAAATTAACCAACTGAGAAATGTCAAAATGAGCTTAATGTGAGGAGGTAAACATCTGGGCCTGGGAGAGGCAGGATGATCAGTGCAGTGTGACACGTCTTCCTCTTCCCACAGGATGAAGCTGTTTCAACATCAACTCCATCACTCCTTTCTCATGTTTCTGTTTGTTCTTTTGTTCATTTGTCTGTCTGTCTCATGTTCTGCTCCTGTTCACTCACTTTATGTGCGTCTCCCTCCACCTTTCTATCCGTCTCCCTCTCACGTAGTTTCTCTCTCTCCATCTTCCCGTCTCTTTCTCTCCTTGTCTTCCTCTCTGCATCGTCCTCGCTGTTTTCTCCTCCTCCTCTCCTCTCCTGTGTCTCTCCCCCAGGACTGTTGTGTTTACTCTTCATCTCTTCCTCTCGTTCTCCTCCAGCGGAGGATGGAGGCGTGTCACGCGCTGTGGCTACTGCCGTGTTGCCGTGGGAATAACAGCTGCCACTCCAGTGTTCACAAACTGTCAGAGAAGAACGGGGAAGGAAACAACAACAACAACGAAAAAAGAAAAAAAAAAAAAGATTTGATGGAGAGAAAATATTCAAAACATAAACTCGCTCGAACTTTGGATTGTTCTCCCATTAGGCCAGTCTTACGAAGTGCATGCGTCGATGTGAACACACACACACACACACACACATTAGTGAATGTGAAGCACCTTCCCATCCCTCAGCAACTCTCCTCAAAGTGCCTTAGAGCAAGGCAGGAAACCCCGGTGGAACTGCTTATTGGTAACATAACAATACAGAGGTTGTACTGGTCAGGTCCCAGGTGTATGTGTGTATGTGTGTGTGGGTGTGTGTGTGTGGGTGTGGGTGTGTGTATCTCAATAGCTTCACCCCTGGGCCAGAGGTATAAATTAAAATGCGCTCTTGCCTGGTAAAAGAAGAACAAAAAAAAAAACACAAAACACAACCTTGGTCTCTTGGGGTTTAGCTGATTAACTACAAGGCAATTTTTCTTTTTCATTTGTCAATTTTGTTGTCTACTTTTACATAAATCTTCAATGCTGGTGCAAGCTGGCATACTGTCTATTCAATGGCAAAATATATGCTGTGTGACTTCATTGCTACAAGGAGCATCCTGCATTTCTACAACTGGTGACAGACGGCAATGTTGTCAAACCATGCGCTGAGTCACCTTTGCATTTGTTAAAATAAATAAATAAAATAAATAAATACTGCTTTCCACTCATTTCAGTCATAATTTCCAAAAGCTGTTTGTCCTTGCCTCAGTGCATTTTATGGACAGACTTTTATCTACTTATTATAATGCAAAGACCTCTAGGATGACAAACCAAAAACAGATTATTGCAACCCAAAGCTATAAACATTATAAGTTATGACAAACAACTGAAAAGTGTAAATCAGATTTATCGGGTTTATGTGCAAAAAAAAGTCTTTGCATACTAAATTGGATTTTTTTTTTTTTAAATGTACGTTTTCAAATTGGACAGCAAGGAATGACAAAAACAGAAAATATGTAGTAATTTGATAGTTCAGTCTACATGGTTTTCATCGCCAGCCGGACTCACTGATAGATGATGTGCTTTTTACATGTTGTGTCCACACTTATATACATATACCTAAATATGATGTTTGCTCAGGTAGTTAGAAATTGAAGTACATTTATCAAACAAAGTATGAATGAATAGATGATGATTGTAAGACTTTTGTGTAAAACAAATCTCAATATGTGGCTTCATCCCCTCTATTCATACACACAGCTGACTGGGAATGAAAGAAGACGACATACATGCTGAAATAAATCGCAATCCGAGAGAGAGATTAAAAATATTTGATTTAATTGTAGTATTTCAGATTGAAATACTACAGGACTATCATTTTGCATTCAAATCTTTTTTCCCCTTGTCTTTCACGTTTTAACTCAGTGTTCTTGTTTGGACTTGCAATAGTTGGCTTTTGGTCAGACAAAAAAAATGTGGAAAATTCTTGCTATGATACACTTTTTTTTCCTTACGTAGACATCCAACACATTACATGTTTTTATATGTTGTGAAATACCATAGTATAGATGCTGAGTGGTGGGATTATTAGGACTCTGAAGGTTTCAGGGCAAAAAGATGTTCAGATTTACATCAAGTTACTTTATGGGACTGAAAAGGAATTTGCATCCTCAAATACTCCTTTGAGGCATTCACGCATCGTCAACTGTGGTAATAAAGGCCGAAAGTGAAGTTTACTGCGTTGTCTCGCTCGATAAAGAGCGAGATTAGCCGCCACGGGCGAGTGAACCTGCGACCTTTGGATTGGTCAGGTCATGAGAGGTCAGCCTGTTTTCCACCCCTGTTACTCAGCCGTTGAGGGTGTTGAGTCAGAGGATGCAGGCTGGAAGAGGCTGTGTTTAGACAGTCACAAGTGATCTGATGGCAGCCCTCTGGGACACACAGCTGACCTTTCATCGCTGTTTTATTAGGGAGAAAAGCCTTGGAAGTCTGATCCCGACCTGCTCTATTTGAAATGATTAAATGTGTGCCAGTGTGAAAGGGCTGACACCACATGACACAGACCTTTTGGCGTGGGCTCGAAAATCCCTCTGCCCCAGATGAAGCGGCTGCTATTTCAAATGCCGTGCACGTGACCTTCTGTTCTTTTCTAAATGTGTAGTGACACGGTGATGTCAGATCAAGGTGAGAGGAATGGTTTTTGTTTTGCATTTTGCCTGCGAAAACACAATTTCATGTTGAAAATAATAGGCCCGCCTTGAGAGGGAGCGGGATGAGAGGATGCGGCTATTACATGGCGGTCGTCTTTATTAAAGTGACGTTGCTGCCTTTTGAAAGCAGTTATGTGTCACAGACTGTGTGGAAACTCAAACACCGTGGCCCCATTGATAAAGAAAAAAAAAAAAAAAGCCATTTTGATGTGTATGTAAAGTATGTGTCAGTAAGAATTGAGGCTAACTTGCTATCTATTTTGCTGACACGAACACCACATCTGCCAGTATATGATATAAAAAGAAAGAATAAAAAGACAAAAGATGATAGTAGTTTGCATGGAGCACTTCGTAACAGGATCCCCGCCAGATCTCCAAGGGGCTCATTTGTAGTAATGTAGTCAATTTAAATGTGTTATTTAAAAAGGGTGTGGGTGGAAATGAACGTCAACAGAGTTATTTATGACCCGTGAACTGGACCTGGAGCAGCTCCCGGCTCTGCACCATGACATGCGCGTCTGAGGTGGGAGTATAGATAAGGCTTATTATCATAACAAGCCCACAGCATTCTGCATGCAGCATATAGGAGACGGACTGATCCCTGGTACTTCATCTAAGACTTTCACAGTGCAGAAATGTATTTTCAACCCCTAAAGCTGCTGTACTTTATCAGTTTCCTTAAGCAACGCTGCTGCCCTTGAGTACTTGGGAAAATCTGCTTGGGCTTCTCAGTAAGCAGCTATTTTTAAGGGTCTACCGTAACTTTAATTTCAGTTTCAATTAGAAAGTCAGGCCTTAGAAGGACAAAACATCACCTTAACCCTTTGAAACCTGAGTATATTAATTAGATGTCTTTCGGAAACATAGCCAATGAGCAACTTAACACAAAATGACCTGAAAATTTGAAAAAAAGTAAGTAAAAAACAAAATAAAACAAGGAAATGACCTGAAAATAAGGCAAACAAACAAACAAACAAACAAAAACATATATCATAATTTTAAATATAATTATGAATATAATTTATGGATATTTTTCCTATAGCTTTTTTTTTTTTTTTTTTTTTTTTTAACTTGTCTCTCTTTTTTATTTTATTTTATTTATTTTATTTTCCTTTCTTTTTTAAAGTAAATTTCCAGGTCATTTTCTTGAACTAATTTCTTAGAATTTCACGATGTTGTTCATTGCCTATACCCTCATGTGTCTGAAAGAAAAAAAGCTTTTCTCAGGTTTCAAAGGGTTAAAATTCTTTAAACAACAGATAATAGTGATGTGCTTTGTATGTGTGGGTCTGCGTATTTACTGGTGTATTTATCTTTTTCCCACAGATCACTGGTCAAACGCAGACAAGGACATCAACATATTTCCAGTGCAGCCACAGCTGAATTTGATAACGGAAACACTCAGCTATAACATTTCCATAGTAAATGTCAGGTTTTGGCATCACTTCCACGGATTCAAAGAGTAAGGGCGTCTTTCTAGACTCCACATTTTGCACATAGAGAAGCTGATTCCTCCAGTGGCAGCAGCGTCAATAAACCAGAATGCAATGCAGTGACAATCTTGCATTTACTGTCACTTTTGCCATCTCCACGTGCATGCAACACACAGCTAAATGCAACACCTTCAGGCACATTGTCTGATTGGATGTTGATGAAAGGCATTCTGGGAGAGAAAGTGGGTATAACAAAGTAAATTGAAAGCCCTCATCAAAAAATAACGCTGGAATGCATTATATATCACAAACGGATCGTGTAAAACAGTGTTACATTATCAGGGTGGATTTTTTTTTCTTTTTCCTGCCATAGTTTGGTTTTGTTTGCGTGGTTAATATGGAATCAGCCCCAAAACCTTGATTTGCAAACGCCACAGCAAATTATTTCTACAAACCTTTAAATCGTTTCACTTTTGCCATACATTTTTCAAGGAACTCACTTTGAAACTTGCAAAAAATGTTCATATTCTTGTTCAGAAATAACTGTGTGCTTGAAGCAAAGTGCCATGAAGGATCAAACCTGCTGTACACGCTCAGAATAGCAGCAGCTGCTGGAGCACACAGGCATTTTATTGAGCTTTTTCTGATCTTTCCTCAGTCCTGAGTCATTATTTGGTTTGTTCAAGTGTTTACAC